>NC_069145.1:17496772-17606664 GCF_943734635.1 Anopheles cruzii
TCATCGTTGGTCGCCGAGCTAACCTTCGAATAGTGGAACAACAATTTTCATCTCAAGTTAAGAAGACTATAAGAACTGTGAGTAGCATCGAACAAAGGCGCCTTTGTTGCAACATGTTTGAGGAGAACAACATAAATTTACGATGTTAATTGCTGAAGAATCGCTCTGTTAACGACCCTTAACACAATTGTCCCACATTTGTACAACATTTACACACTTTACAGTAATGATTCTTCGATGTATAAGGAATCAAAACCTTGCGAACTTTGTCTTGCCCTAAAGCCGAGTTCTGTACTTGCCATACAGCGTGTAGATCCATTTGGTAAGAGTGGCCAGAGTACGCAAACGGCAGCAGAACTTCTAATTAGTTGTGCAAACACAAAATCACTTAATAATCACTCAACTAGCTCGACCAGGTATTAAGTTACACTGCGATGAGCGGATCAGCTTTGCTTGGACTACTTGCGGCCACAAGCGGTCAACGTCGGGCCGAAGCGACCCGAACCCGAAGATCTGCCTTACACGGCGAACGAACGCATACTGCGTGATGCTAATATCTAAATCGTAAAAGATGCTCCTTTGGCGGGCCGTTTGGCTGCTAAACGCCGAGAGCCGAGATCGGAGGAAGTCTCGGTCTTGGCGATATGAATGATGTCACGGTGCTGGCGATGGTGTCTTAGGTTCGGCCGCGTCCACAGGCTAAACGGATGATATCGGCTCGGAGCCCGCGAAGGAAACATAAAACGGAGCCGGCCCTCGGCTGCCAGTCGGCCGGCCGGCCGCTACCTACCGAGGTGACGATTTTTGCAAACCGCACTTAACGTCTTTAAATGGACGCACTCTGTGCTCGTGGTGGCACGTGGTGGACCCACTCTGCGGTCGGTAATAAAGTATATCGGAGATTCCTCTCCGGGCCACGCTCTTCACGGCGTTCGCTGGCTGAAGCGTTTATCTGGCAGTTCGCCTGGCTAATGAGTGTTTAGATTTTATCACGAGCGATTTATTACTCCGAATAGCAGTAACACACACACAAACAAGCTTTTGGGCTTTGCTGTTCGACAATTCGATCGTGCGAGTTGGCGTTTAGTAGACAGGCAGCTCACAAGACAAAATAAGTTAACGATTTAGACAGCGTATTGACATTAACGTACAATAATTTAGGAATGATAAAGTTCAGTACAGGAATGATATCAGGTCTATGCGTTGAGAAACGGACTGTTAAAATTATTCCCACTTCCCTTCCCGACTTCCCAGTTTTGCCGTTCATTCATCATTACCTTGTGTTGATATCAGGTAAATGAGTCCAGGTTGCAAAAAGATTTAATCAGTTTGCAAACGTCCGTTCAAAGGGTTAGACAAAAAAGGGTCAACTTTTGTGCCTGAAAATGGCGTTTGGCGGGGATTATTATTTTTCTACTCCTTTTGAAGAAAACTGCTTCGGAATTACATCAAATGCTTGTTGAAACTTGTGTTTGGAAGATCGCAGTGCTTTAAGTGGTTTAAAAAATTCCAAAACGGCGATTTTGACTTAACAGAAAAAACGTCGAAGGACTCCAAAAAAACGGACTTTCTGATAGGACAGAAAGGTGTGGTGTTTCACAAGCTCCAAAAACCTGATGGAAACGATAATTCCGATCGCTACTGACAACAAATGATCAATTTGAACCATGCATTGATCGAAAATCGACCAAAAAGCAATTCTAGTGGTTTTCAATGGAGACGCCTAGTCCCTCATGGCCAAAACAGTCCGTTTCTCAACGCATAGACCTACATAACATTCGTTAAAGCTTCCTCAAGGGCTTTCGACGTGATCAATCTACATCCAGCATCCGATCCGGATCCGATGACGATTGGTGTACAAGCAATTATTTCTCATCTTCTTACTTCACTTTGGGTTTTAATTTTCCCGAAAAGAAGTAAATACCGCAAGTCAATTTGGTTACTTACCCATCGTTCTGAAGTAGTTTCCAAAGAACTACAAACACTTCGGGTAAATTGGTTAACGGGCGCATTGAAAATGACGGACACTGCCCCGAACAAAATGGACAAAAACGCGTCCATGACGGGGCCGAATGTTATGGGACATTTAACCGCTAAATCAAGCGGCCACTCGGCGTGGCGGTCGACCAAATAGACCGTGTCCCAGAATCCCCCCCCGCCATCACGCTGATTAATGATTCATCAATCGCCTGTCAATATTTCTCATCTGCTCCGCTGTGGAATCTCAGTGTTGTTTGCCAGTTGGATTCCCGAGCTTAAGCAAAGATGTCGCTGACGATGACTGGCGCGACTTCCGGTGGAGCACATTCCACTTGTTATTTCAACCCCGCTAACAGCGGACCGAGTGTTTTCGCCTCAGAAGCGCTGGAAAGTCGCCCAACGAATGGGGATCGATATCGGTGGATCGGGGATGTTTGGATTGAAATTCAATCACCAAGCAGATTCATTCATTTATGCTTCTCGGGAGATGAGCCAACAATGAGATGGGCCAATGCCGAGCTTTGTGTGACTATTTTGTTTAACCGTTTTTGGGCACTGTCTTCGGCACCGGAGAGCACAGTTTTAAGTTGAGCGCCTAGTGTCGAGGCGAGTGTTGATTTTGCACTGAATGGTACTTCCGTAAACAAAGCAATGGGCGCGAGCTCCGTAAGCCGGAGAACAGCTGCGCCAACGGCCTTCTGCCTGCCTTCTTCTTCGGTGACCCACTTACGGTGGCATCAATGGGCCCTGCAGCCAGGGCCAACGCATATTAAAAATTCATTTTCCATTGCATTCCATTGCGGCAGGCGTTCGGTGCTTCGTTTCGCTAGGAAACCGCCCAGAACTTCCGGTCGCGCACGGTGGGAATGCCACCGCCACCGGCCTAACCGATTCGAAGACGCCGATGTAAGGTGGGTAACTTTCATCGCCGTTTCAAGGACACCGAGAGCGCGCTGATGGCGATGGAGACAAGAAACGCTCGCTCCGACAACCGTGACGTCAACAATGACGACAGACGGCGGCATCGTGTTGCTTCTGCTATCGAGCGGGGGGCAGGATTCATGCTCGACGCCGTCGTTAATCCTTGGAGATCAAACTCTGTCGCTGCGAAAGAGATACCCTCCGGGCCAAGGGGTTCTCACGGAGTGCGAGCGATGAGCGGGATGACCGCAAATCGAGGCGCTTCCCCCAAAAAAACACTGGGCGGGGGTCGATTAAGTAGCTGAGCGGAGAGGGTTCGGTGGTGGTGGTGGAAGCGTTAGACAGCAAGACGCCACTCGGAAGCGGAACCCACACTGACGAACGAGCTGAAGCTGCGAAGCCCCGCACGGGCGAAGCTCCGTTGTTTAAATCACAAAACTTTGGTTCGTGCTACATGAGGCTGTATACCTTTTTGGGCCGTTTTTTCATCACGTCACGAACTTCGGGCACGAACTGAGAGAGCCACCGACCACCTCACAAAAACGGTGGCCAATAAGAAGGCTAATAAACGGGGGAACCGCCGCTCAGTTTGAAGGGCTTTTTTGAAAGGGCGAGAAACAATTTCACGCAACGTGCGCAAAGCGTGGCCAGCGGTGCTATTAGCACACGGACGCGTCTCGTGCCACACTCCACTCCGCCTGGGAGCCTCCGTTGCTCCGTTTATTTGTGTATCGATCCAAAACGTGGTGCCTGCCGTTCGGTGGGCGCCTTCACCTTAAGCACAACCCCTTGGGCGCGAGCGCTCCGTTTGGGACCGGTTCAGGAAATTGGACATGTGGCCGTTTCTATCGAGAATTTTCACCGTAAATTGTAAGCACTTCCGAAAAGAAGACGGGAACAAGTGTTCACAGCGAGGAGGGTGACCTCCGAGGACGAAGACAACAGATAAGCTCCCTCTCTCTCTCGGGAGTGTGTGTCATGTTGTTCACCATGTCGGGCCTTAAAGTTGAGTCACGTCGAGTAGTGCGCTCCAAAGTGCACGGGGTAAATTTCGGGCTAAACGGGGTGAATCAGCCCCTTGAGAACGGATGGAGGCGCCTGGTGACGCTCATCCGTGTCACTTTCGTTTGGGGCCAGTCGATGACGACGGTACTTTTAAAGCTCGTGGCACGAATGATGGAACCATACTCACGCACTATACATTTGGCCTCGCGGTTTGGGGTCTATCGCAGTTTAAAAAGGAAGCCCCGACGGCGGCGAACGGCAAACGGGATCCGGGCAGCGCCCCACATTCGACCGGGACCGAGCAAAGAATCGACCGAGAACAGGACACCGAGGAATATTCAAAACACAACAATCGCCAGGACCAGGCCCATCGATTGATGCGAGCGCGCCGAGCTTGGGTGACGAACTGTCGCAGGCAGGCAGGCAGCAACTAAACTGGGGCCTGCTGAGTGCCCCTTGGGGGGAGGGAGCTGCGGCGGGGGTCACACAATGTACGGCCGCGACCATCGCAACCCAGTGGGTTGCTCTCACGTGAGCTACCAGGCGCCTCCATCGGGCGCTTACAACGCTGTAACGAGGCCGTGACGTATTTGCGCTGCGAGTTACTCTGCTGAGCACCCAGCGTGGAACTCAAACTAGGGGGAACTCGGGGGGCAGAGCAAAAAGAAAACCTCACGACCCGACCGAACACCTGAACCACGCCGCCACAGCAAGCCTTTCAAGGCGAACGGGGACACGGTGTGTAGCTAGGGTTAAGACTACGAATACATTAGCATAGATTATGCTTCGGTAAACGGCCGGAGAAGTGGGCTTCAAATCGGGCTTCCCCAAGAGCGCCCTAAGCGGTTTACCATACTTCGCCGATCGGGCGACGGTGAGCCGGATGAAGCGATCAAGCGAAGTGGAGGATGCATTTGATGTAATTTACGGCAATTGCCAGGTGAGGCACAACTAATTCGCAGCCTTAGCACATGGGAAACCAGTGACACCATTCGAAGGGTACATGGCCCAGAAGCGGGCCCCGAGATGGGTTCGCTGACCAGTGAATTGCTTCCCAAAACGGGCGCGGGCGCCCGTTTTGTTGACATAGTATCGAATGGCGCGCGCGGCACCGAGCGGAGAGCATGTGGTCGAATAATGACAAGCCTTTCGATGCGACACACCGTTGAGTGGATCGGTGAATGTGAGATTTGCAAACAAATCACTTCACAACAACACAGCAACAACTCCCCGCGAAAGGACGCGGCACGGGCCAGAGCGTGTGTGTGCGTGTGGCGCACCTCTGGTCGGTTTTGGTGGGAACACACGTATTCTCAGCACACCCCAAAACACACGCTTCCTATCCGCAGAACCCGTGCGCAACGCGAGAGCAAGAGAGAACAGCTCCCGCTCTCAGTGGCAGCGGTTTGCGTGCGTGAGCTAGAACACGAGAACTCACCAACACGCACGCACGAAGGAAGGAGTGTAACAACGGACGTTACTTTTTGTGCCTTTGGCGGGCCACAGTGTAAAACGGAATGCTGCAACCGTGTGCTAATCGGCGGGCTGGCTGATAAAGTTGCACACGCTGGCATGCGGCGGGCGGAACGGGACCTAGGTGGCTTTCCTTGAACCTTGGAGCTACACACATGGCACACGGCATCACGGCATCTTCCACGAAGCGGGTGACGAACGTATCGATCAAGCGCAGCATTTCATAACTTATTATCATCGACTTCGGGGCGGCACGAGAAAGTGCACACGAGGGTGCACCGCAAGGACACCGCATCGGCCCCCGTCTACGGTTCATTCATCCGCAGCCGTAGCCGAGGATGTGAAGTAAGGCACTCGGTCGCATCTATTTCGAGAGATTTGGACCACTTCCAGTGAGCAGTGAGCGGAGATAGAGGATGGCCGATTGGTGTACCCGAAAAAAGAAAAGCCAACGGAACGGAACACAATGCAGACAATTCGGGGGGCAAACCTGTCAGCGCTCGCGGTGACAGTATTTTATTGGCCGTATCCTGGCAGGGTTGACGTGGCGGTCGTTCGCTCGAAAGCAGGGCACGAGGTTAGAACCGGTTCGGTGTATGGACCACGGTGCCAGTGTGTGAGGAGCATTCCAGCTTCTGCCGATGTCGACGCTACACGACGACACGACACAACCAGACAGTGGCGGCCCGACACGGACAGGGTGACACTGTGGCTGTCCCGTTCGCTCGTTACCGTCGCGCGTCGCGGGATGCGCTCCGTTTGACGGCCTCATTCCGGGGGCGCAATCGAAAGCCCCGACGGTCGGGTGGCCCATTTTACGGTCCCGGCCACCCTCCGCAAGGATACAAGGCCCGGCAAGGATGGTCACGTTATACTCCGCGCACTTCGGCTTTGATGTTTCGTTTGCGCCCCACACGGAATGTTATTTTTAAGTCCTGTGGACGTGTGGACTACTCGAAGTCGATAGTGTTCGGAGTGGAGTTAAAGGTGTTTCTCGAGCTGTTTGCCACCGGAACGCTTACCTTACAGTTTACATACATTCATGCGGGACGCCTGCTTGCTCCGCCCTAGACGACGACGCTGTTGGTGGACGATTGGCCGGTGATCGGTTGAGCGCCGAGCATAGCCCGCGCCTTAATCCACAGGCAGAGACCGTTAAAATCACTTTAGCACATTTATATCACCAGAGGACCAGGCGAACCTGGGGCTGCTGCTGCTGCCAACCACGGACGAGAACGGACAACTTGCTGCCCTACGACAGCCTCACAACACTACAGCACAACCGTATAATCATCACCGAGGTTTTCACCGAATTTCACAGACCTTCGCCAAAAATACAGAGAAAACCTCACGTAAGCGACCACATTTTCATTAGCCCAAATGAGTTGGCTAGACCCCATAATTGGCTCGCCCAATCTCGCCCGCTCCGAGGCGAATCAATTTCCGGGACCCTCACTAAGGGTTGTCACTAGTGTCCCGAACCCCGGCGCGGCGCGCTGGCGGCCAGCCAGCGATGGCATTAATGTTTAATCCTTCAAAATTTCCCTCCCACCCTGGTGTGGTCTGGTGCGAGTCCGGACCGGATTGGCGGTGTCCCTCCGATCGTGAGCTTCTTCGAGGAACTTCTTCAATTTGGACAATAAAATCTCTCTCTCTCTCTCTCTCTCTCTCTCTCTCTCTCTCTGGACATTGTCTCACTCTTTGCAGCGAATATTGCGAGGGACCAAATTGAGTTGGCGTATCCGTTTCAATAATTACATTTATTCGCCTCACTCATCCGCCGGCATCGAGCGGGGAGCACTTTGCACGAAAGGTCACCTCCTTTAATTTGTATCCATTTACTCCCCTCCGGGGATGGCTTCCGGGCGGGTGAGTTGGGCCCTCAACCGTGCGGATCGCCCCTCCGACACGGCGAGGAGCTCTCGGAGCCAACGCACCGACACTGACACGCTCCGGTTAGCTGAGAATGCTGGCCACTTGCACGCTACACATCAAAAGAGGGCGCCTCTTTCCACCGTTCTCGCACCGACAAAAAAAGAAACGAAAGCATAAAGGCATCAAATAAACATAGATCCCCGACACTGGGCAGCCGACCGCGTATGATTATGGATCGGAAAATATATCGACTGCTCGGGCTCGCGCTTCTCGGTAGGCATCTCGGTAGGCCCCGTGGTCCCCCGGTCACGGCTTCGCACGCACCGCACCAGGAGACCTGCTCACTGCATTATCCTCGTCGAAGAAGTTGGGCAAGAAGGAACGGAACGGAAGGAAAAGGACGAGGACGGCACACGAACACACGCAAGCCCGCGCCGCGCCACCGACGGCACCGCGCAACACACACATTCGGTGGAAATTCGTGGAAAGGTAGGAAAATTTTCCTCTTCTTTTTCACCATTTTCACCACTCGGCCATTGCACAACCCCGCGGGTATCCGGATCCGGGCCGGATTTGGCGACACAATTTTCACTGCAAAGCGGAGCGAGCGGAGGACATTCTGTCCCCCCTCCTACCCGGTGGGGTGATCCAGGTGGCCGTTCCCGGGTCACAATTTTCCACTACCTCTGCAGGAAGTGGTCCGCCTGCAGAAGACATTATTTCTCTTCACCTCTTATCACCAACCGCCGTAGCTCGCGCGCGCTCCTTCTGTCGCTCGCCCACGGCCCACGACTTGCGATCTTCTGGCTCGCTCGCTCTGGCACGCACGCACCCCGCCGCACGCCCTCCCCCTGCTTGGTGTCGCTGCCAGGCTCGCTGGAAGGCTCAGACGCGAACGCTCCGTGCCGTGTGTGTGTGTGGGGACGTCTCGGCTCACTGCCTGCCTGCACTGTTCTGAATGCGTTCGCGAGCGGAAACGGCGCTTCAACCTGCAGAAAAGGTGCGATGTGTCGCTGGCGCTCCGGTTCGGGCCGATCGTGCGGTTCCCGATGGCCGACGTGAGCTTCGTGAGCTTCGTGAGCTTCGCCGCAAGGACTCTGCCGCCCGGCGAGAAGGCACACAAATACCGGCGCCCCCACCGGAAGGGTGGCTGAGCGAGAGCGAAACGTACTCAGTGGCTCCAGAGTGAGCCGCGAAGGACCCTCACCTGACGTTTGGTGCTCACACCGAGCGACGACGGGCGACACCGTGCCACAATGGGACGATGGTACGCCAAAACTCAAGTTGTTACATGCGCACGGTTCCACAACAGTTTGACCGATAACTTGCCAGCGACCGATAGCTTGCAACAGTGAATGATTGTTAATTTTTGAATCAAGCAGGATCTCTGTACAAAGCTTATTTTAGATTGATATGCTTTCTTGAGCAACCGGAACGGGTTATGTTCGCTCCTCATGTTATTGGCGAACTGCACGAAGCGAAATTTGAATTATTTTCGCTTGTAAAATGTTGGTGCCATCGTGTCAGCCACGTTAAGTTAACTTTTATCAAAACGTAGAATTTCACATAAAACAATAACATACCGTGGTGTCCCAAAACATAGCACTAGAATTCTATGTTTTATTGTCTACGAAACATCGAATAATAATGTAGCATAGTTGAACAAAACATAGAACAAGAATTCTATGTTTCATACAACAAAACATAGAATTAATTTTCTGTGTTTTATACCAAAGCATAGGGCCTGAAGCTTAGATACGATTCAGCTTTTCGGACTTGTTTTTTTTTGCATCATTCGTAGCTAATGTTCGTTGTAAATGAAACTTTAGAAAATGTGGCTATTAGTCCCACAAGTAACCACATAGAAAAGTTCCATATACAGACACTGGCAATGTTTCTATTAAATCATGCAACTTGGTACTCAATGGCAGATGCGGTAAACAGCCTTTAAATCCTCCTAATGACCAAAAGTGCAGCACCAAAAGCTGGAAGGAGATTTTGGACACTTACTTTTCCGACAAACTCCGTTTCTTTCTGACTCAAACGGACATGCTGGTTGCGATCACAGGCGCACAGAAGACGGATTAAATAATTGTACAGACAGAATGTTTCTTTCCTTTGTTTTCCGATTTATTTATACGTTAGCGTAAGCTTCTTACAGTTGCTACCATTTCATTTCACGTTATAACCTAGTGCCGTACGGTATACAGCGAGAGAGTTGACAAACAAATTTCTAATACATTGGCAATAGTTAGCTCCTTTGCGACAGAAACAGCGCGCTTTACGAAATGGTTCCCCATTGGCATAAGGAACGCGGGCGCCGTTGTCCGATTATGCTATTCATTGGTCACGTTCATTTCACGGGATTACGGACTACGGAACGGAAAAGCAGCGCCGGCGTCACACGCGCCCGTTCTTTGGCCAGCGCGACAAGAAGGGAATAAAGAATATGTTGACGACATCCAACCAGTATTGTTACAATGCTGAAAGCAGTCCCCAGTTCGAGCCAGCGCCCTCAATTCGTTGAAAGGGTGGTCTCATTGCAATATTGCCAAGCAGCGCGCACATTGCGTAAATGCTGGGCTCTTGACGTGAAACAATTGAAACAGGGTAACGGTGGTTACGAGACTAGTACACTACCGATTGCGCAGAAACACATCTACTAGTTAGTTACGCGTTTACAGCCTGACCCGACGGGAGCAGGAAAGCACATACCGACAGCCGAGCCGAGTCGAGCGGCGGAGTTCTTACTTGGTTAATATACTAAGATAATATCCGGTCGAATAAACATATACAAATGCTACGTAAACCGTGTGATCGGAGTGCTATTGCTAAATGCGGTTTATAAAACGACGGTAATATGCAGCAACATGGTCCGGATGGGCAGCCCAACCCCAAACACACGGAATATATGGCCAACGATTCGCACCTTCCGTTCCCGTTCGTTCCGCTATCGTTTGGTTGCTATTGGTTGGTTTACTGGTTTCGTTACGGCAAATGTTCGTGTATCACAGAAAAAATGTATATACAACATTGGCTTGAATCGTGGTTTGCACCCCTCCAGGCGGCTCCAGATCGGTTGGTATGTAGCGTACAAATCTGTCTATCGGTAGAAATTGTCCCATATTGTAGGTGTCATTTGGAGGAGCAGCTTCCTTTGCCACGGTGAAACAGCCATTAGCGGTAAGGACATACGCTTTTGCCACTACTCACACGGGAACTCACGCTCCGGGAACACAAAAAACGGAGAATGTGGATCATACTTGTGGATCGTGCCATCTCGCTAGTCAATTGGGATCGCCATTATCGCTTCTGCGATTTAGTTGTTGGACCGATGGAGCTATTGGTATCCAATGTAAAGCTTATCCATTAAACCATCGAATTAGTCAAATAGTTATTCTCTTGGTGGAGGAGGCGATTCAGATTTTGCTACTTGTTTATGTTTACTTTTTACAACAACCCGCGTTGTGCTACGCCCGATGTGGTTCGATGGCTTGTTAGGGGGCCGATTCTTGTTCGCTAGAATCGAGTAAATAAGGTTTTCTTCGGCTTCGTGTCGGCATTTTCTGTTTCTACAACATTCAACTTGTTAGTTCACTTGCATGGCCCTCAGAGCCCTCGGGTAACAGTATTGAATAGCGCAAGTCTACAACAGTTCTACGGAAAATCAGACAGAGAGAGAGAGAGAGAGGGAGAGTAAAGAGTCAAGTGGGAAAAATGAATGAATGCTCGATAAGATGTTTTGATTATCAAAAAACGTGTAACGCAATGCTGAACACTTGTCGCATAATATCCTTAAGAACGCTACGATAGAATCGATCGAACGGTAAAGTCAACAATTAGACCATCTTTGTTTATACTGGTAAATCTTTCGTTTGTTCGTTTCTTGCCTTCTTTGCTAAATATTTCAATGAGAAAGGTAGTGAAAAAATGGCAGTTTAACATGTTTGTAAGCTGTTCGTGGGCAATAACTTCTTACGGGTCTGCTCATGCCTAGTGTAATAAGCTTTCTAGTCGAAATGTTGACCATAAGGAACCACTAATGTGTTTTTGTTTTGGTTTTGTTTTGTCCTTATAAACACGATCCCAAAAGTAAGTTAGCTATTTACAATATTAGTAACCGTTAGTAGACTTTATAGTTTGGCAACTGTATCTGTGTGGGGTGATAAGTATAGCTTGGTTAGGATTTAAACGTCGACGCCCTACGCACTCGCAAGCGCATGGTTTTTGAAAAACTTTCTTCCAAATCGCAACCATCGCATCCCCTCGGTTCAATCAGGACTCAGGGAGTATTGGGTTTGCTTGGTTTCCCTTTTGTTAAAGCTAGTCTCGGGCTAACTTGCGCGAATTACGATTCCGACTATCCTGGTTTTACGTTATGCTATTCGCCATCTATCGGCTATCGAGTCGGCTGAAAGAAGGGTTAGGGGTTCGAGATACCGCTTTCCACCGATCATTATCTAATGTTACGTACTTACTCCCCACCATTGGACCATGTTCAATCGATTTTGTATTATCTACTATAACTTTGCTAGCTGGAGGGTATGTAAGACTGGTTTAAGGTTGTTAGTCGATACGTAAACGGTGTGGACTGGGCCTACAGTGATCTTTCCCATTCCCGGACACAGGGTGACATTGAAACGTGGCTACTACTCAACTCATACTGCGTACACCAGCCTCGAAACCTGGCATCGTGATTCTTCTCGGTGTGCTTCCCTGTATACCAGCTAGCTCCATGTTCCATCTCTAGTGCGATATGTGCAACTATTTTCTGTATCTACGCAAACCAAAACACATCCCTCTCTCTCTAAAGAATGATCCTACTTCAGAAGTGGGCAAATTTGGCATCTCGGTTGAGTCTCTCGGGAGCTACTCGAAAGCCCAACTCGAAGCGTGTTTCTGTCGATCAGAGATCAGAGAGCGCCCCATCAGAAGATGGCACCAACCAGTGGGGACCTTTCTCTATACCTTGAATGTACCCTGTTTCCGCTTACCACTACCACCTCCGGGGTTCCTGTCTACGTTAACGTAAAATTCCCTGCATCGACGTGTGATCCTTGTTTCCCTACCGGTGTACGGTCTACCGATGTCTCGATGGGTTGTTTCTAGTCTAGGTCTACCACTCTTCCTCTAACTATATTTCTACTCACGACTAGCTTGATGGCTTGATCTATGTGTGTGTGTGTCCAATGCGTTCCCTATTCGAATTCTGTCTTACCTCAGTCTTTTTCGGGTAAAATTGTTTGTACCCCGTGAACTGTTGGGCCTGCGCCCCACGTCCGAACGAGGTTTCAGTATCACCCTGTGCCGGCCTAGCACATACAAAACGCTCCCCGGGTGTTCCCGGGTTCCCTAACGAGAGCCTCCCCGGTCGATCGGTAGACGAAAGCAGCAGAAGATGCTGGCCACGCCACGCTGGCACTCGTCTACACCCAGATCTGCTCGCGTCGCTTCCGATCCCCCGAGCGTCATCTCACCCTATGCTAGCACCAGTCTTCGTCGTCCGAGTCGGAGTGGCGCGAGTGTAGGGCACCCTTCGGCTTGTAGCCGTTCAGTATCGGCGAAGGCAGCACCCGGCCACCGGTGCGGCCCATGGCGAGGGCTTGCTCGTACGACAGTGGCACCGACTGCTCCATGCTACAAAAAAAACAACAGTGAAGTAAATATTGTCACCATTGGTGAAACCCCTTGGCTGTCTGGCCATTACCGTTCGTACTCGCGCTCGAACTCGCGCTCTATTTCCCGTTCTCGTTCGTAAAGCTCGCGTTCCCGGTCGCGGAACTCGTACCGCACGCTGTTGTAGTCCTCGTGGCTGCGCTCCCGGCTGTTCCGGAACCGTTCGCGATCGCGCTCCCGATCACGCTCCCGGTAGTACAGGTCACGGTCCCGTTCACGGAGAAACTCTCGCGACTGCGGCAACGAGTGCACACTGTGCGGTGTGGTGTGGGACGAGTGGCCAGTCTAGAACGGCGGAACAGGTTGGATCAGTCAGAATAAGATAAAAGGGTAAATTGGTCGCTTCTTACATGGGTCGGGCTGGCGTTGAGCTTCGGGAAGTTTATATTGGTCTGCTTCAGCTGAAGCGTCGACGGTTTGCACGGTGTCGGCGGTAATCGGCGGCCGTGCCCTTGGCGGCGTGTCACCAACACCGGATAACTGTGCTGCACGTGGTGTCCTGTAGGACCTGGGCACGGGCGGGCGTGTTCCCGAGAAGCATGAGAAACGAGAATGAACGAGGAAGGAAGCGTCAGCACAAACCACGGCAGTCACACGGTCAACGCTAACGTACAACACGGAAGTAGACATAGAATAGCCGTCGCTAGACGTAGACATGAATGAACGGAAAGTGTGGAAGGTGAACGAGAGAGAGACAGACAGAGAGAGAGAAGTACACATGGACACAGTGGACGGTGGACCGGTCTTGTTGGACAAACTTATAAGGGGTGTTTGCTTCAGGGGGACATCTGCATGCTTCTGGTGCTTCAGGAGGGTTAGTTGGTTGGTGTATCCCGGCCCCAGACACTCCACGGAGATGATGTGACCCAATTTTGATCACTCGGTGCGGCCACTCTTGCCGACCCCCTGCTGGCGGCTGATGCTGGGTGTGTAGGGTTGTGACAAAGTTCACGAACGAGTCAGGAGAGGAGAGGCTAGTACGGTAGATGAGTAAATGAAGGACAGAAGTATAGATACAGATGAAGATGAAATGGTTGGCAGAGCGAGTAGTGGTGGCAGTGGAAGTGCTAGTAGTAATAGTAGTAGTAGTAGAAGTAGCAGAAGAGACAGGCGAAACTGGTTTTGTGTGTGTGTGTGTGTGTGTGTGTGTGTGTGTGTGGCTAAAGGTTTGTGTACCCATTCCGTTGCGGTACTTCCGGCGGGCCTGGTCGCGATCGCGCAGCTCTTGCAGCAGTTGGGCCGGGCTGGGGGAGCGCGATCGCTCGCAAAGGATCGTCGTATCGTACGGCTGGTGGACAAGGTGGTTTTTCGAACGCTCTTTACTACTGCGATGCTGGGCACTACTATGTACACCGAAACGATTGGGCGACGGCGAACGGGCGGGGCTGGTTGAGGCCGACCACGAACCTAGAGCGGGGAGTAGAAACAACAACAACAGGGAACACATTGGAGGAACCATGTTACAGAAGGAAAAAAACGATGCGGCGGACGTGAAAGTGCCAGCGTTCGTGCGGTCTGTATTCACTCTTCCCGGCCCGGGGGACTACGGATATGAACTAGGGCCAAACGAAGAGCCAGAGCACAACTACCGACAGTCGAGAAGGACACACAGCCACAGGGTGGAAGCTAACTAAACACGGTTGCGGACAGTCTAGACGTACAACATACTAGAGCACCATCATTCTGGAACACGGTGCGCGGATATTGACACTTCTGTAGGAACGCTACACGAACCGGTTTTGAGAAGAAAATTATAAAACTTCACACTATGCTTCTGGTGCAAGAGTGCACCTCTCTAGTACACAGCTACTGGTTTCGCTACAACAGACTGTCGGCCACGAAAATTTAAAGCTAAGGCAAACGAGAAGCACTTCAACATCGCTCGGCTGTCATCAGCTACCAAGTGCGTAGAGTAAGCTAAAGAAACAAACTAATGTTGGTGTGATTTTCTGCCTCAAGGACAGAGAAGTGCTGGTGTGCCACACACAGGTGTTCGATTCTAGACACTTTACGCCACTTAAAAAAGGATTAAGCTTGAATAAAAACCAACTATTTAAAAGCGAAACAAACAAAGAGTTACTTCTTTCCTCTTAAATCCAAAACCTTTCTAATTAATCTTTTGAAAAGCTAAGCGGTGTGAGTTGTCAGTGTACTGCTGTGTTGTCTACTATTTACTAGAGACTCCTGCCAAAAACACTGAAACTAATGATTGCGGCACTTCTCGTGCTATTCTATTGTTGCCCTTGGTGTGTTTTGTGCGTCCATTAGTCGTCTGCGAAACGTAGCATGTTGATGTTTCATGTTGTCTAAAAGAATTGCTACTAAGTAAAGCAGTTGAAGAAGTGTGGTATATGTACAGAGACAAAAAGAACTATGCTACCGCGAAACAGTGGAAAAGATCCTAAAAGTGTAGTAGAAGTTTTGCATAAAAATTCATAGTTAGTCATCCTCGCCGGAGGAACATGTATGATGTTGAGTATACAGGTTTCGAGTAATCAGGTTGGCAACAAAAAAAGATTGGAAGGTTAGTTTGGAAAAGCAAACGCAATAGTAATTTGTTTCATATCAACTCTACTTTACGGAGGGTTATTTTTCCTTTTTAAGATAGACATTAAGACGCACAATTAAACCAGATCATCTGTACAGGAAAGCCAAACAGAAAATTCCATTCGCAACTCGGAACTCAAGTAACCGTCACTGAGGCCCAGCGGCCCCAGTACGGTAATGTAGAAGGCGACAGCATTACGACACTCAACATCAACGGGGGCCCAAGACTTATGAGTTTTTATGTTACCTCGGTTGTGCCTGTGCGCATAGCCGAAATGATGCCTACCACGTCTGTGTTCCTCCTTCTGGATCTCCACCACGTTGGACACGGTGTCGGAGAAGCCAATCTCGTGCTGCTGATGGTGCTGCTGCCGCCGCCGAGGGCTTGGCGTGCGCACCAGCGGCGATTCGCGCCTGGAAGAGGACACTCGATTAGTATTAGATACCCTGTCCAAGGAGCCGGACAGTACCTCAAGCTCGGCGATCTGCGGTGCCCGTTGTGATACGCGTGCCCCGGATGCAGATGACCATCAGCCGGTGTCAGCGACTCGAGCGAGGGCTGGCGCGAGACATCCTGCAGCTCCTGTTTGTGGCGCAGTAGGCGAACGACGGAAGGAAGACCAATCGAAACAAAGAAAGACCGTATTAGTGATCCTCGAGCCGCGAGTACCTCAAGGGGCGTACGTGGGTTTCAACGTGGCCGGTAACGTTCACTGACTCTGTTGCGCCCTTTCGGGCGGGCTTTGCAAAGTTGGTTCGTACATCGCTAAAATCAACACGCAAAACGTTCGGGTTTCGGGATTCTCTAAGTACTCCACTACAGATAAACGCAGCCACGTGTCAGCTAAGGTTGAGCACGGTACCGGGTACACAGAACATAGTCAATCAACACACGCTAGCGGCCGGTGGCCATCGAACACGGGGGGTGGGGAAACAAACGGGGGGGTCTCGCTTTTGCACCGCCAGCGAGCGGTCGGTCTAAGTGTGGCGCAAAAACTACGTCCTAAGAGTAACAAACAAACGAACGCCGCTGCAGAGATCTTGGAACTTGGGAGCGTTTGGAGGCAGAATTTTTTGAGCGCACCGAGGCGGGGCGTGTGTTAGGGGCCGATTCGGGGCAGTCGCAGTCCTCAGTTCTGTTTTCCTACCCCGGTCTTCCCGCGGGTTCCTCTGATAACGGAAGCAGCTAAGAATGTGCTAACATAGGTGTTCCTGTTTTGTTTCTTTTTGATGTGTTTTGTGTGTGTCCTTGATTGTGTGGGGGGTTTTCTTTTCCGTTGTATGTGATTTGTTTTGTTACTTTTTCGCTACTACTAATTAATGCTACTTTAATCAACATTCTATTTAATTCCCACACTCTCTCTTCGTGGGACGTACGTTGAACGAACGAAACAAAGTGAAGCTTTTACATAAGATCAACACAAACAGCCAGCTATCACATGCACTCGTTTGGGGTTGGTGAGTTCATGCAAGCAACACGTAAAGCTAGTTAGCGCTAAGGTGCAGTGTCCCAGTCCACTTACCTCCGGTCCGGCATCTGAGATATTACCACGCACCTGACGCCATTGACCGCTCTTTAGCGAATCTACCAAAGGATTACGATTCAGTGCAGCCCCCTTTGCAAATAAACCCCCGGGATAATTTCCTGGTCACAGAAACGTTGATCTACGGTTAAAACTACTCTACCGAGGGAATAGGGAATTCTGGCAACGACGAGTACTCTAGAGATGACGGAGGGCTTTCCTTTCTAAACGAGCATCGGTCGCAGCGGATTCCTAAGGAACAACGTTGCAACCGGTTCCACCACAGGACATCGGTTCTTAACAGAAAGCGGAAGACAGCACACACCAAGTAACGAGCATAACACGCCTAACACAATAGCTGCACCGAAGAGAAAAATACACACACACACACACACCTTTACCAATACCAAAAACCAAACCAAAGGGTATGTGGTGTCTGTGTGTGGTAGAGAGCTAAGGCACGCCTATAGGAACATGAACCGGAACACATCGGCTAAGGGCGGCTGGCACCGGAAACGCTGCTCTACTAGCGGCACACTGAAAGTAACAGTACATGGAACCAGCGCAAAGACAGACAGACAGATAGACGGATAGACAGTACGGGAAGTAGTAGAAGAAATAGAAGGCAGTAAGGAAGGAAGTTTACGGAACACGGAAACAATAGTAATAAGAAACGCAACGTATTTGCTTATGACATGTTACCATCGGTAATGTGTGGGGCAGTTTTGGTTTTGTTTAGGCAAGACAGAGTGAAACACAAGACATCACCTTTCTGTTCCTAGAAATGGAGAACGGAAATAGCGGTCAGAGAATTTGGCCACAGCGGGGCGTACTGACTGTTGGGGTGGCGATTTCGGGTGGGCATGGAAAGGACTTAAGGCGGTGGGTCCGTGGGCTGGGGGAGTGGGAAAGGGGGTGAATGAGGTGAGAGAACCGGACCCGGAAACCTACCTGAACGACCGCTTGCGCATCGTGGTGCGGCGCGCCAAGCTGACCAAACTACTGCCATGCAGATCCAGCGTACTGTCCAGGTGGCCGTGGGTGAGGCCACCCGGTCCGCCCGGCCCGGTACCACCACCAACACCGGGGCCACCAACCTCGCCACCACTGCCGTCGAGCCCCGCCGCACCCGCTCCGTTCGCACCGTGGCCGTACAGCAGGTGGGTCTGCGAGCTGACGCCCTCGCCGTTCTCCAGGCTCAGCGAGCCGGTGCGCGAGCCGCCCGTCTTCTCCATCACGGCCATGTCCAGGATCGCACTGAACAGGGACGGTTTCTGTACGAGGGGGGCGGCCGCCCGGCGCCGGATGAAGCAGTGGTAGCGCAGTAGTAGCCAAGGAACGTGTGAAGTTTCGTGTTGACGTAGCATGATGGATGGTACAATGCAAGTGATGCACACGTGCGGGTGCGAGTTTAGTTTGATTGGGGTTGCAGTTTAAATTGTTTCAATTTAACGACCAGAAGGTCGGTTCACAATCGGTCGGTCGGTTCGCCGGCATTCGGTGGATCCGATCGAGATGGACGAATGGGACCGACCGAATTCGACACGAATTTTGGTGACCATATTTTGTGTTATTGTTTAGGTTTCTCGTTATTGTTTTTTTTTGTAGTTTTTTGTTTAAATTTATTTTTATAGTAAAACGTGAAGGAAGCAAAATTGGGGTTTCGATTGGAAAAAAACAGTTGAAAGCGGAAAGAAAACAGATTAATAGAAAAATTTGTTTTACAAAACTGGGTTACGGGAACACACCGTTAGAGTGTGGAATACATTTAAATTTTCTTTTTTTGTTTAAAACATTCGTTTAGGTAGCATCAGTGTTTGAACGTCTCTTTAGGGAAAGGACTGACTAAAATCAGCTCTACGAGATTTTTGCGATCCGCTTCCGGTCCCAAAAATCATGCGTACAAACTAGAACACCACGCTCACGGGTACGGATCACAGCTTCAAGCTATTCTATGCGTCTATGTACATCGCCAACTTGGTAGCGTGTTCAGTTATTTACAGAAGCGTTTCAAACAATGTCACTCATTGTTACTGTTTTGATGCACGTTTTATCGGTAACTTTAGCTGTTTGATAGTTACAAAATGTGTGTATGTGCGTGAATGATTTTTAGGTTTTCATCATATCGGTTCAAGTACAACTCAATACGAAAGAGTACGTAAGAAACGAAACAAAAAATTGACCAAACCCGACAAAGACAACTACAAACCGATCATCATGCATTGCACGGTTAGTGTGTGTTTTTGGTTCTATTCTATAATTAGTATACTCGCAAGAGCGCAAAGCTCTACCAAACTACGTTGCAAACGGGAGAAACTGGCAAAACGGGGCTGAAGGAAAAGAAACTGTAAACATAAACAGCTGGACCATTCAAACCGGAAGCTATCGAAAGGCATGCTATAGGAGTAAAAAAGTGGTTCAGTGGAAACCTTCAAACGAAGTGGTAAAAAGTATCGGAATCGAAATCGGAATTGCAAACTGCTTGGGCGGAAAACGTGCTAAAGATACCATTGCGATGAAAACAAATGGCAATGAAATGGTTTTATTTTCGTGTGTACTCTTTTGCTTTGTTTGTGTGTCTATTTGTGCGGTGTAGTGCGATGTTTTGTTCTACATCATGTTTAACGCCATATTGTGTGTGTGTGTGTGTGTGTGTGTCTAGGAGTCAAATACTGGCTACCAGTAGGCTAAGGTCTAGTGCTAATTGAAACGACGACTGGCATCGAAAGACCGGGAGACTGAAAGGAAATGTGTACTAAATGGTCCGCTAATCTGGGTTTTGATTGGAACCACTTTCGGGTTCAGTTCAGTCCGAGAGTGCAGAGTAGACTTCGAGATATTCCGCTCACTTATCCGTAGTGAAATCCTGGGCAGACCAACGCAAGTCCCGAAACCCCACAACAGAATCATGACGTTACGGCCGTTACTTTGCAACGCAGAGAGAAGGTGCAGCCGAGAAACAAACCAAACCATAGACACACACCCCTGTAGTAGACAAGAGTGTTGGAGAGTTTTTGTAGTACAAAACAACGGTTTTCTTAACCCGTTCCACAACAGCTACCGATGGCGATGGTTCGCCGGCATTATCGCCGCTACGCTACGTGAAGCCAAATGTACAGACAACTCGAGCTGGCGTTACGGGGCGATTTCGCGAGCGTTACAATGCGTTTTGCTGTACAGCACAAAATAAAGTGCTTCCGTTTTACATACAAGTGGCGTATCGTCCGTGAAACCGTTTGTGTGACGGGTGACGAAACACGGATACGGATGACGATGACGGTGTGTTACGAACTGTAGTAGTTGTAGTGGAGTAATCGAAAAGGGGTGCGAGAATGAAGAATTTGTTGTGGCTAACGGCCGCTAACCGGCACAGCTGGTACGGTTTTCGGTGGTGAAAAGTTTAAAACTGGCTCTCGCTCTCTGGTGCCACCGACTCTACTACTGTTCAATGTTGCTCGTATAGTATGGTACATATGCTTGTCGATTGACTCTTTGATACATGGCAATTAGAGAGAGAGAGAGAGTGGAAAACAAAACAATGCTGTGAGAGTGTCCGAATAGAACTGTGGCTGTTATATTCGCGGCTGAGTAGTAGTAGCTCTGTTTGAACGATGAATTGATTGAAAGAAAAACAACTTTAGAACAAGTACAGTACGAGAAAAAGTGTGTTACAATACGGGTGGCAATGAAGCTGCGCTTCACAGTCGAGCTACTTATCTTGCATTTACCTAGTGTGCCTAATGAGTCCGAGACAACCTCAACGGCTCGACTGGGGGAATCCCGGAAACAGAATCCCGTGGAAGAGTCAACGGCGCGAGTCCGAACCATGACGGACGATCGTCCGGCGTGCAACGGTTCGTGGTGCAAACGGTGCACCCAACGACAACCCGTTGTCAGCGAAGGCAAAACACCCTCTGGGGAGCCTCTGCCAGGCACCTTGGCCAGGCGCTCCTGGTGCCGCTCTGTTCCGCAGCGTCGGTTCAGTTTGCGACTCGATTGTCTCGTGGTTTACTACTTGTTCGTTTCAACATTGCTTTACTCTGTCCACACCCCATCGGCGGGGCCTTGAGTTCAGTACTTTTCACCGGGACAACAAGGCTTTACGTTCACGAAACGTATAGAGAGCGTCTTCTGGAAAATATATATAGTTTGGGAGAGTCATGAATGAAAATACGTTACGCGCACGGGTTCCAGGCAACAGTACTGACTGCCTTATGGGAGCGTTCCACACTGACGAAACCTTTACTCGCTTCTACTCTAGTTGGGAAGGGACGGTATGGTGGACATGTTTGAACTATTTCGCGGAACGGTGAGCTACTGATGGTTGATACACTCAACACGGTTCCATGATCACTACTGAAGTGATAGAAATGTAAGTTCTTGTGTTCTATGTTACGGCGGGAGGTGTCTACAAAAGTCTCCAACTTGACAAGAGATGCACGGTGAACCGTATTTCGAAAAGGACTACGATGATGGTGACTTCGTAGGTGAACATCGCTAATGAACGCCTCGCAAATAATACGAAATGACGAGGTTTGAGGAAATGCTAAAATTACTAACAACGCTAGTATCAAGCTCGGAACGAGTGTACTAGCTTACTATGGCGTTTGTTTTCTTTTTTCGTCTAATGACTGTAGTGTGTTCTGCCGCCGGAGCTGGCTTGACGGGCGAATGTGTGTGTTAGTTTCTCAGTGTGTTTTGTTCCTCGTCGAAGATCGAAGGTTTTCTGGCAGAAGGATGCTGTCAATGGCAGTTAACAAGGCTGGTGATGCTGTTGTTTTTGGCAAGCGCAAGGGAATAAAGAATCTAGCCTCTAGCCCTATCTATGCCCTCTGTATGCTTTCTAATCCAACGGGAAACGGACCGATCGACGGGCGATCGACGAACGAAGGCTTCAAAGCTAAGTCAAACACTGAACCATCACAACCACAACGGAAGTACATAATCAGAACAATCGGTTGGCAAAGATCTGGCAAACATGGTAAAGAAAAAAGCTTTCGTTGCGCTATTCTCGCTGCATAGGCGTCTAGGTAGCTAAAGGGAGAGTGGTAAAAGAAGGAAACCATAATGCAGTGGCTAGGTAAAGAGCAAAGTTGGGCCAAACCGTAGGGTAAACACAGCTTGAGCCCTAGCTAGAATGTAGCAAAAATCACGAATTCAAGAAAAGAAAGTATGAGAATAATACCGGCAGCCTGGCCGTTGGACTATTTATGTTAGCTTCATTTCCCTGAAAAATAACAGCCAAGGGACAGTAACAGATTCTGTTTATCATTGTTAGTTTCGGAAATATCATGTTGCGAAGCATTATTGTCTAATAATGTTGTGGGTTGTGAGGAAGAAGATGGTTTGTTCAATGCTATGCTATGCCTAATCATTGCTCTAGGGCATCTCTCTGTACGATGTGAGGGATGCGTGTGCGCGACGACGGTATGCGTGTTGCCTGTGAACTTTCTGTAGTCATGTTTTCACGTTCACCTTGCGACTGAAGAGTCTAATGGACCGTCACCAAAATATGGGTAAATTAAATGTTAATCAACTAAACAGTGTATGGGAATGGGAACGAAATAAATTCAATTGAAACATGATGTAGGCTGGAACCAAAACAATGACAGTCTAGTACAAACAAAGTACCCTAACAACGTATTACGAGGGAGCATACGACCCAATAAACTTCCACAAACGCTTACGTAAGGCACCTGGGCAAAGGATTTAATCAAGGGCAAGTACAATTACCTCAACCGATTGGCGGCAAATCTACACCGCTTTTCGTTGAGCCGAGAGTGGACCTACGAAACTGTACCAACATCGACAGAACATTAATGCTACTGCTAAACTACGTTACCGACGATCGTGCGACGATCGTGGGTAACGCGCGTGTGTGTGCACAACCAACTTAATCGGTAAACAGAGGCACTAAATGCAGAAACAAATGGAAGAACCCAAAACACTTTTACACGAATTAACGTGAACCAAAAAGGCGTTGGAAGAGCAAAGGACCGCAACACTTCACTAGCTGAAGCTTCACATTTCAACAACGATTACGAAACAAACGGTTTGTATACCAAAAACACTTTTCGTGGAGTTTAGCTGTTAGTAACACATTAACACGGACAAAATGGTGATTCGTAAGACCTACTTCAGTGTCTGCCTAAACAGTTAGCCACAGTAAAACAATAAAAACCCAAAAAAAAATTATACCGAACAAAAGGGAAAATCTATTGGTACGCTACGGTATACCGTGATAATAATAGAAAGGAAGATAGAAAATATGATGATCGTGGTAGAGAATTTAATAACAAAGTGAATAACGTGAATAAATGATTTGTCTGAACGCTCGAATGTATAGTTAAAAAAACCTCTCAATTTATGCTTCGACAGCACCGAGCAATCCGAGCTTCGGAGCTATTTGCGGCCGCCGGCCAATTTGATTTGGAAGTTAAAACAATGGCAATGACTGACTGAGCAGGGCGGTGGGCAACTGGTTTTTGCTGTGGATTGAACCACACAAGCGCCAATCGAGATTAGCCTCACGTTTGGATGATGAGGCACAGGATTTTGTTCGCTTTCGATGAGGACAGGAAGAGGATATCACGAGTGGTTTTGAGCTAGAGAGATGTGTTCGTATCCTAGTGCACTCGAGTCTCCGAACACTTACCGGCAGGTCCGACTCAACTTGGCCGAATTTGGTGTTCCTCCACGACTCGAGAATCAACAGGCCGGCGTAGATTTTGCCTACCGTCAGCTTGCCGGTGTTCAGCTCCTCGCTGAGCGGCACGAGCAGGTCGAGCATCTTCTTCGCTTGCAGCGGCCAAATGTGGCTTATCGTGTGCCGCAGCTCCATGTCGGCTTGATCCATTTCTTCAGCTGTAAGGCACGTGTTAATGCACGGTCAGAGTCGTGGGTTGCACGACCGAGACGCGATCTACTTACCGGTTCGCATTTTGATGTTCAAGTTTTCCCGTATCAGCGCAAACAGCGTCGTCGTGAAGGCAACCTTTCCCTCCGCATCGAGCGGCATGTTCATGCGGATGAGCTTTTTGTAGGCGAGTCGATTGGGACATTTGTTACCAAACCCCAAGGGAGGATCCATGTTTTTTAGCATATCATACATTTCTGTATAATGTATTTTACCCCTGCAGGACACCGAATTTTAACGGAGATCGGTTCAGTGTTGCAATGGCAGTAAACGGTGACGCTCGCCGACTCATACTTACGTAGCATTAGGATCGTATTCGGCCCATATTCGAACAAACTCATCCAAATGATGAGCACCAAGAATGCTCGAGTCACGTGTGAGATAGTCAAAATTGTCCATGATGACGGCCACGAACAGGTTCAACATCTGGAAGGAATGAAGCAAGATCGGTGATAGAGGTCGGTTCTGGCGAGAAATGCGCGACCAAAGCAGCAACTTACGAGAAACGAGCAGAAGAAAATGAATGACACGAAGTACGCGTAGGCCAACGTTGACCCGCACGTTTCGTTTGGTTTGTTTGCTCTCGGGTCACACGGTCTCCCTTTGAGACATGCCAGCATAATGTTCGGCCACGACTCGCCCGTAGCGCATCTGAGCATGCGTAGTATGCGTATGAGGGGAACGCGAAGGTTGCGCCGGCGGCAGGCAGGAGACGTGCAAGGAGACAGTGAAAGGCACAATTAGTCCCGACGGTAGCGGAGCACAAATCAGCAGAAAGCAGCGCACTGCTATCAGGCTAGCATCAGAAGGACTGCCTAAGGCAAAGGGAAACTTTGAGGCAATCTAGCAGATGGAACGAAAGTAGCTTGAACAAGAGAAAAAGGAGAGTACCAAAGTGTGGCAAGTGTGTGGAGTGTTACATGTTTACCAGAAACCGGTGTTCGCTGTGAAGGTGTTTGAGGTTAGATAGACCCAATTACCGATTGTCTGTGTTAGGGGTTCAGTAACGTAGTGTAAAGCAGGAAAAAGTTTGAAACGAGAAAAGAGATCGAACTGGTCTGCCTTCATTTTACGGGCAAGAATCGTTACTAGAGGAGGTATGATACAGTTGGTTGTTTAAACTTTTTCATTTAGCATTCGTGTGGTAAGCCTGAGTACGTTACACTAATTGGACAAAAAATTGTCAACAAATTTAGCATTAAAATTTGAGATACTTTTTAAAACCGGCGTTTCAATAAACGGATCACAAGATACTCGCTACAAGCGTGATCCACATTGTTGAATGCTTTGCAGGGAAGTTATAAATTGGCGACAAACGTATGATGTCAAATTTTAATATGTTTTTTAATGTAGGAACACTAGTTTTACAACTTTACTGCTATCAAATATCATACTATTGTTACTAGGAGTTGCTCACTAAACTATCGAAACGTAAACAATAAAGTGAGCTTAAAGTTGTGGAGCGGCATAAATCTAGCTAATGATGGAATAAGAAGTCTAAATAACAAATGGACAATAAAGCGTTCTAGTGAAACCAACTAATCGTACCTTGCTTCAATTTACCTTTGATACATCACCAAATGTCAACAAAACTATCGTATCATAACAGCATTCCGTAAAGAGAAACAGCTCTAGTCTAAGCAATGGAAACTAACGATAAAACCATGTGTTCTCATGTAGCTATTAACGAAGCTGTTGGTAACGGTGTACTGTGAGTGTGAAGATATTCGAAACAATCCAAGTCGTTTGCTCGTAAAGAAATGAGAATCTAAGAATAGAAAAGCTAAGGCAAAAACATAATGCAACAATATCTAGCGCCAGTAACTGGACGGAAAAGAATCGAATGTAACTAGCACTAATGCATCTGCTATCAAACTGTACATTTCTGTGAACTCGGTTCCTTTGAAGCAGGTGACATTTGAGTAAACGGGTCCTACACGCAACACGCGGTTATTTTCTGTGACCTCTTCAGAAAAGGAGAGATCCTTTCACTAAAAAAACATAATAACAACAGTGATGGTTAGACGAAAGCCAGCTGGTAGAAAACACAAGTGTAACATGTTCTATGATTTGACTGATGTTGCTATCGCTCTATCATGATACTCCTGTTGCAATGGCCAACTGTCGAGCTTCGAAGTAGCTCACATGAAGTACGGCTCTCTACACTCTTCTAGCTTGAGAGTCTATCTGTGATTATGTAGCTTTAGTTGGACTAAAAGACTAGTATAAGTATACTCTATTCTAAACTCAAGTTATAGATAGGTTCGACTATAAGTAAAGGCTATGAAAAATCGGTATGTGATGCCAATAAATAATCTTCCATTTGGGTGATAACTTGCGCACTTTTGCGCAAGCTTTCGTGTTCGAGTTCGAACACTCAGAGGTACGTTCAAAAATAAAAGTTTTTCTCAGAAAACTCATTTCAAGAACCTATTGGAATGGAAATTTCGAGGTAGTCAAGCAGTGGAGGCAGTATTAGTAGTAGTAGTATTAGTAGTATCACCAGTGACAGAAGTAGGAGTATTAATACTGTTAGTGAAAATAGTGGTATGGCACGTGTTATGAAATTCGAACTTTTCCAATAGCCGCAATAGGATCACCTACCTGAAAAGTAACATCAGCCCTTGGACAAATGAGCGGAAGTTGTTGTGTCTAGTGATAGATGATTCAGGATCTAGCTCAATATTCCCAAATACCTATGTTCAGGCAGAAAGGTAGTATAGTTTCGTGGCGTACATTGGACAAATGATACGAATCAACAGCTGACGACGGCTTAAATTGCGCTGATGGCGACCTTCTCAGTGTCGCAACGTCGCAATTTAAACGTTCGAATAAAGATGCGTATTATACATATCGAAAACATAAATAATCAAATCAAATCATAAACTATGAAATAAATTAACAAATAAAACGCACTTCGATCGTGTACAATCGTAACTTATGAAAACAAACTAATTACACCTTTCGATTAGTAGAACAGTAGGTCAAACTAGTATCAACTATCAACTAGCTTTAGTATCAGCTTACTGCTTTCGAGATTCTTGCTGTTAACGAATAACGAAATAAGAAAGACGATACGTTCAAACTACAGAAAACGCGTAGGGAACTATCTAGTTTCTTCAACTTGTAACAAAACATATGTACATCATGCCACGGCGGATCTTAAAAGCATTGAAATCATGTTCCGAATTTTGAAGCATGTTTCATTCCTAGGTTTGGTTGGCCAAATGTTTCAATAATCTTTAACTTCAATACTTTTTTGGTCACAATGTGTCTGTGTGTGTGTGTTTATATACACACGTGTATACATAGAAATCGGATGCACTTACGGCAGCTTCTTCATGATAAGGCACAGTACGAATGCGGTCAAAAAAATCACACAACTGTACAACAATTCAGTTCAGAGCTATGGCAGTCGCCCTTTTGTAACGACTAGCAGAGGACAATACATAGGGGATGTGAAACAGACACATACAGGGAGATGATACTTTTTGTTTAGCTTGCAATATCGGTTTTGCCAGCGATACTTTCTAGTGGTTCCTGTTAGTGTCAATGTTCGAGTATGATGATCTAGGATAAAGTCGTTTATGGAAGTGTGTTTTTCTCCATTATTGTGAGCTATTAGAAGGTAAGGTTGAACATACGATATTTTGGAATTTAACTCCAAAACATACTTCACTATAGTTCGGGTTTGAGTAAAATTGGGTGGTCAGAGAACACGCCTGGGCATGACTATGAGGAACTACTATAGAAACCCGGCTCGATCTAACAAGCCGGATCGATTTCGGTAAAGACTCTAATACTACATGGGATGGTGGGGCGATGATTACCGAAAAAGCAGCAGAAGAGCTCCGAAAAACGTTTGAAAATTATTGTGACGATTAAGCGCGGTGTCCGGATCGAACTTCATGTTGCCAAACACCTGGTCAGGTCGAGTGCGCGATGGTGGATATCCATTAATGAGAGCATCGTGTTTTTTCCGAATCCCGGTGCGGTCATTGGATTGAATATGCATAATTTGGTACTTTTTGCTTGGCAGGAAAATGGTTACATTGGTAATGGGCACGAGAATTTCAAAACCAATGGAAAAAAGAGGAACTCGAAATAAAACATCCTATGGCTAAACGTGTGATATGTGGCTGCGTAACACAAAGAACACTAGTGGACTAAACCGAACGTGATTCTGACGTTCCCAACGAGGAAACACTATAGTAATCAGCGGAACGAATAAACTTCCTATACCTAGAGTAGCTGCAAAAACGCGTGACAACGCGCCTACGTCGTGACAGTCCAAGTAAAGTAGAGGCATTGGCTAGATAAAACGCAATTGCTGTAATAAACATTATCAATGAAGCATGCTTAACTCGGCGATAACGCAAACTTCGGCGTTAAACCGTAATCGGACGAATTGTCTTAAGAAAAGGGCAAGATTGATAGAAAACCTAACAAAAACTGTTCTAAAATTGCTGTCTTTCGTTGCGTTTGGAAAAAGATCCAAACTAGGTTGTGCAGTGATCGAAAATTTCCACGTTCCAGCGCTACGCAATTGTACACTCGACCAATTTGTCTGAAATGTTTCAAACAGTGAATATTATGTAGCGAAATTCCTATTCTAGAGCAAATGTACGAACAATTGAAATTGAAAACAAAACATATCTAAATCTAACCGACCCACGGATCTAAAATAGAAATCTCCTGATTTGTTCCTTTCTTGTAATTTAATGTTCTGTAAAAAAATTATATCACTGTCGAAAAGCCTTTTTTAAATCGAGTACAAAATGGCACAAAAAAGAAACGATAAATATTGTACTTAAAAGGACGCATCAACTTAAAAAGAGAATATTGTAAAGATTGAAGGAAAAATACCTGCATGCCAATAATTGCGTAGATAAAAAATAGCATGGCAATCAGCAAACAGACATATGGCAGTGCTTTGAATGATTGAACAAATGTCCAAAGTAATATTCGTATTGTATAACCTTGTCGCAGTAATTTGATTAATCGTGCGGCACGAAACAGTCTTAAGAATCCAACGTTGAAGGAATTTTCCTGCGTACGGCGTTAGAAACGAGATAGAGCGAGAAGAAAAAGAAGAGAATCAAACCATGCACCTTAAGGACGCCGCTTGTAAAAAGGCTCTTGTTGCTAATTTGCTTGATACTTGCGATGTAGCCCATCACGTGCAGCCGTGGCCGTCGTTTTACTTACCCCTAATTCTAGAACTAAAGCGTCGATAATACTTCCGATAACTGTTATAAAATCGAATATATTCCAGGGGTCCTTGAAAAAATTCTGCTCAGTAAGATTAAAATTATACAGTGTCGCCAGTGAAATGTTTAATAAGAGAAAGAAAGAGAGAAATAAACAAATTAATCATTTTAGAGAATGAGAGCAGCGGATACATTAGACGCACGATGGTGTATAATGATTCATGTGATGAAGTAAACCAAAACCAACACAAAACTTGATTCAACATGATATGCAAGTTGAGTTGTGCAAGGTTAATCTATTGAAAATGCTGAAAGTGCAGTAAAACCATAACTAAATGGGTGGTGAAAAGATGGCAATGAGTAAAGACGATCACACTATTTCTTATTTTCGTCATTCATGAACTATGAAGTGAACTTTTGTGTAAAATGAAACATAAATCATGAGTACAGAGAAAATATAAAACCTCACGTAACTGTTAACCCTAAGCTTCAATAAAAACAGACGGTCCAGAAACATCAATGAGAAAAGGAGATAGATAAAAGTACTATTGAGAAATAAAAAAAAAACTATTCCGGTCTAGCTTCGTTAAATGAGCTTTTCGGTTGAAACTAAAGCCTATTCTTCTGATATGGACAAACCAGAGAAAGTCTAAAGAGCTAACACACTTGAAAAGTAGAGGAAATACAGAAACATGTTAATATTAGTTAAATAAACGCATAAATAAATTACAAGTCTAATTTCAGTATCAACTGATTGAAAGGAGGTCTATTAACATCAATGTACTAGATGAGGGAACTACCAGCAAACCAACACACACGAGTGAATGACATATGAAAGAAACTTTAAGCGACAAAAGAAGGAGAAAATATAAAAAATACAATGATTTGTGATGAATAGTGGAGCAACGATAGGTTTTTTTTTCTTTGCGCCAGTGCCGGTAACCAGATGGATGATAGTGAAACCCAACCAAATATGCATTAGACCAAACAATGTTTGCCATTTGCCAGCTGCAGTTCAACTGCACGAGAACAAAACAACAGAAACCAACTGTACGGGACAGTCAACGGAAAAGTGTTAGTAATAGATGCGTTAGGGAACAACAGAAAGTGACACATAAATACGATATGCTATCGGTAAAGGCTATCTTGTAGGCAATATGTGGTTTAATTATCTTCGGCATTTGACTTCACATCTGGCACTGAGAAAGATGGCGCTGGTACCAACCTTACATCCGTATGCGATTAGTTTCATAATAGTTTCCAGTAAAAAGAAGAACGTGAATACCAAATTCATGAAGCTCAGAATATCAATCAGGGTCGTTGGCGCCTCGTGAAACTGCAGAAGGGAACAGGGGGTGGCGTATCAGCAAGGTGAGTGGTTGTCTTACGTTAAGAAGGTCGGTGAAAGCATTTTGCCAAATCTGCCCACCATCGAACGAACAGATCAACGAGCCATTACACCAGAGAAACATATCGGCAAATACCATGGGAAAATGATCTCGGTCTAGTTCGTTATTGAAATTGCTTTCCAACTCAAAGTGACACATTCCTTTGTCACATTTTGATATGGCTGCTCAAACGAATCGCGATATGAAACAGTGACTCGCTTCCTAGCAAACTTTTAGACGTTTTAGACGTTGATCAGTAATTAATAAAGTATAAAAATAAAATCTACCGGAAAATAATACAGCTCATGCACGGTGCCAATACCATAACGAAACCATGATAAAATAATAATAAAAAGTACAGTTTTACTCCCCAAGCCATGTTCATAATCGTTTGTGCAGTAGCATACGACGGACGGTGAAACTAAAAAGGCATTCGATACCTAAAGCTGATCTCCATATCATGCTGACTTCATGCCAAGATGCTAAGATAATAATGTGCGGAAAATATCTACGACTTATAAAACAGTAGAACAAAAATTCAACGAACATTGCTACATTGCTTTAGAGTAGTTTAGAATTAAATCCTTTCATATACCGAGAAGGAATATATTTTGTCGCTTCTTAGATCAAGCGTAAGTTGCTTGCTGGAGTTATTATTTCTTATCACTTCATTAATAAAAGTAAGTTGCGTGGTGTTCATGGTAAACACTCAACCTAATTGTGATATTTTTTGTTTTCGCTCTTCGCCTATTTCATTGCATAAAATAAAGTGTATTCGCAATCTTGGAAAAATGTTCGTTCAATTGTGTGTACACATTCAAAAGGGATTCGCAACCATTTTCAGTCTTTTTCGTGCAATAGGTGAGTTCTATCCATGCCTTGCCATAAAAAACTGAAACACATGCAACATTCTATACATGATCGACCGATGATGAAATAGTTCAGAATAGAATATGTTTGTACAACGATAAGAATAAAAATAAGCATAAGAATCGACATATGGTAGTACTCAAAAGATCACCTCTTATTGTAGTTCCAAATGAAACGAAAATTAATTTTTTTTTTAAATTTTGTTACAAAGAAATATTTATACTAGATTTCTAATAGTTGTAGCATGACCTTTTTTTGGTGGAATGTGAAGGTTCAGTTAAACAAAACGAGAATAGAGAACTGAAGAAAAGCTAGGTAAAACTATGTTATAGAATATTAGTTCACTATCTATTGTAATTTGTAAAGAATCTTTTTGAAATAATGATGTAGTTGTCAATAGGTAGCAAATACTCCTCGAACTTCTCATGTGACAAAAATTCATTATGAATTGCAATTGTTGACAAGGCAATCGGTTATAAAATTATAGGAAAACATGTGTTTGTAAAGGTTTCATATGCTTCATAGACACTGCCTAGGCAATCAGAGATTAATGATAAAAGGTTAAGACAATATGGTAAAATAACTTACAACTTACCTAGGTTTTCCGGGAATCATAAGCGGATTGACAGATTTATGTTAAATAACGTTTGTACATACCTTTCCCAAGTGGAACTACAGGTCCGATCCAGCATTTTCGCATTCCGCTGGATCTATCTACGGAAAAAGACAACAAATGTGCCACTTACCTTCTTGGGCGATGATTCGCGCGGCATATGAAGCATATCAAACCCTTACCGTGATGCTGTGAAGCTTAATAATGGCTGAGAGTTATGTGGTGTGAACGTACAACCAAAATGGATGATGATGTTAAGTTAGACACAGATGAGACAAAATCAAATGCATATTATGTTAGAATCATTTCTGGTACACATCGCAGAAAATCGTGAGCTAGCAGATAACAACCAGCACCGTTACCGTATACCCACCTTTACTCCAAATCCTATTATTTTCAGTATCGTTTCAACACTAAACATCCCGGTAAATCCCATGTTGAGATACTTTAACGATTTCTCAAACTCTTTTCCTTGATTGTGATACTGCGCATGGTTAGTCGATAACGATAATTTGATTAAAAGACATTGAAAAGAAACGTCAACGGATAACGAAGATTCTGGATGGTAAGTAAATATTATTGCTTCACCACTGAGATACGCCCCTAAAGATGTAGAAGGTTTGTTTAAAAATTATAACTTATGACTTGAAACAGTTCACATAACGTAACGTGTTTGCAATAAATTATGATGTGGACAAAGTTGGACTTCCACGGTAAGTTGAGTGATGTCGATAATGAACGTTCGAAACCTTTTCAATCCAACACTAAAAAAGGGGTTATAAATGAATGAAACAGTGCAGTGCAGAACCACATTGCCGAAAAATGGAAGTAATATCAATCAACTCTTCAACCGGCTAACAAGCTGGTGCCGTTCGACTATGCTGATCGACATCGTGATGTCGTCAAAGGGACAAAATGTTTGCCTTTTTTAAGCTTTTAATGTTCAAACCATTGTAAGATAGCAATCGAGCGTTTCCGATCGATGGGGTTTTGTGCTATGAGAATGAAAGTACGGTCTTGGCACGAACCAACGTCATGACCGTTTTCAAGATTATTTGCAACGAAGCCAAAGGGTGTCAAACAACACTCGTGCAACCACACCAATGAAGTGCCCGGGCGCGCGAAAGGGTGACACACGGGACCATACACTGCGCAGAGCCTTCGTGTCACCACGGGTTGCACATGCATCTGCGAACGATCCTCAAACGGGCAGAGATAAGACAGTGAGGCATGCATCAAACAGGGTAAACCGGTGCAGTGTATGGGATGGGTCTGATGTTGGCCATTGTTGCGTCCCGGCTCGTACTTGGCGCTTACACGGAAACTTAAAAAACCACACAGTAAGGCAGGTGCAGTGCGAGATCAACGTGCAGCGGACAGTTATCATGCCAACAAGGAAAGACAGTTTGTGAAACCAGACACTAGACTCACGATGTTAGAGATCGCACGGTGCATTGACACAAAGCAAACCCAAAACAAACACACAGTGATTTGTAGTTGCTTATCACAATCGCACGCAAACAGACACACACACACACACACAAACGAAAATACAAAACGTCGGACAAATTTGGCCAAGATTATGTACCAACGTGCAATGCAGAACACCGAGACATTACATGCACATTCCAATGGTGGGTAATAAATAATAGGTAATTTTTAAAATACAAATCAATGGCTAAACCGAAACATGAAGGACTATCATGCACAAGATAAATAGATTTGCTTTCAATTTGAAACAAAAAATGTATCATTCAAAGAAGAAAGAAAATAAACAGATCAATCGATCGACACATACGACACAGCCATTAAACAGAAGATATGTAACGTGCGAAACAAACGAAAGTAATCGTTAATATCCATTAGAAGGCTTCCTCAAACACTCGTTTCTTGTAGATATTGCAAATCTCATCGAATAGTGAAGCAATCATAGTTTTTTTTATGAAAAAACATGTTTGAGGTAGCTTTTTTCTTAAAGTGGCGTGCAATTTATTGTGACTGTCCATTCTTGAAATAAAACAAAAACATTGGATGCAAAACAACGGGTGCGAGAGGCTGTTACAATCTTTCAACAAACAGTACCATCACATACCATAAACGAGATACTCGCCAAAATGTACAAACATATCAGATCATGCTACACAAAATAACGAAACAGAAATCATAATAAACCAAACCATGAATTGGTCAACAACAAAACGTGCAATGCCAACGTTACAGTTAAAATTCGAAAGAAAGTGGAAAGAAAAGAAAACATAATTCATTCACTCACGGAGCTACTAAATTATTTCAACGTTAACACTGAACCGAAAAATCCTTCAATCACTTTACAGAAACAGAAACATTTGGCTAAGAATGGAAAGGACTTGTTAGACACGTTCTCCATATTTACATTTATCTGTGTGTGTTTGCTTTGATCGTGTTGAAATCGGAATGCTTCGCACCGTCTCCGAAGGAGTTGGCCAACACTTCACGGAGGCACGTCCAAGTTCTTGGTAGGTCACATTTGGCGGAAAATATCGCACAAACCGTTTTGCCAAAAAGCTTTGTGATGCGCTTCATGGCGTGAGACGGAATTGACGGAAAAGAAGGCATTGCCATAGCTGAGCATGGCTTCCATCCAACGATCAAAATGATATTTAGTTTCAAAATGCACCGAAAGGATTACTCAAGGGGTTCCCCATGTTGGCTAAGAGAGTCCAGGGATGGTTAAACGGAAAGCAGTGAAACACGCACGGTACGTACCTTCATCATCAGCAGTAACGTATTGAACACGATAAGCATCATTATAAAATACTCGAATGGTGTCGAGACGACGATCCGCCAGACCTTGTACTTAAAACTATTCCGCTTGTTTGGCATGTAACGCTCTAGAGGCCTAGCACCTATCGTAAAGTCTATGCACGATTTCTGGAAAAGGGAAGAATGACAAAATCCACCATCCGGCAGACAGATACATGACAGATGCAGTCAACGAAGCAGCGGTAAGTGGAGTGTTGGCGGTGCTCTTTACCTGATTTTTATCTATCTCACCGTCCTGTAGCTCAGCTTCACCTTGCTCTTGGAATGTAATGATAATCAAGGCCACGAATATGTTAACAAAGAAGAATGGAAACACGATGAAGTAGACTATGTAGAATATGGACATTTCTATTCGGAAATTTTGGATTGGACCCTTGTCTTCGTAGGTAGCTGCCATCGAGTTTTGAAGCACTCTGGAAAAAAGAGCACGAAAAAGAAGAGAGCGAGAGAGTGGCTTCAGGAGTCTGCGGCACGAAAGTTAGCAAAAAAGGAGGTCATACTGAGGCCAGCCTTCACCGGTTTGTACGGCAAACAGTGTTAACATGGCGGTTGCCACGTTGTCGTAGTGGAAGCTTTGCGTTCTCCACTCCCGTGGCTCTCGCCTTGGCAGTTGATCGGCACCATCGTAGACGAAAAAGTGGCCCCTGGAAGCATGGAGCATTAGCATTAGCAGGTGGTGGTGGACAGCTTCGAAACCGCGTTGCCCGCCGGGACCTACTTGCACTCCTCATTCGTGTGCTTGCTGTCGTCGGTGCAGTAGAAGAACTTCCCGTTGAACAGCTGCACCGCGATGACGGCAAAGATGAACTGGAACAGTATGTACACGATCAGGATGTTGATGACGTTCTTGAGCGAGTTGACAACACAATCAAACACTGCCTTCAGCTTTGGCACCCGTTTGATTGTTTTCAGCGGCCGCAGCACGCGCAGCACCCGTAGCGACTTGATTGTGGACAGGTTCTGGCCGGCACTGCTGCCGGTCATGTCGAAACCGAAGCTCACCGCCGCACAGATCACGACCACCGCGTCCATGATGTTCCAGAACTCGCGCAGGTAGCTACCCGGGTGCAGGATGACGCCCAGATCGACGATCTTCAGCAGCATCTCGATCGTGAAGACGCCCGTGAAGGCGTAGTCGAAGAAGTTGAGTATCTTGTTGCGCGGCGAGTCCTCCTCGACCGGGTCCTCGGCGGCGAGCGCGATCGACGACAGCGAGATGACGACCATGATGAAGAAGTCAAAATATCGCAGGTTCACCACCCAGTGAGCGGCGCAACGGATCCTGCCGAGGGTTACAGAGGTTTGGCATTAGGGTGGCACTAGCAAAGATGGGCAAGATGGATTGGTCTTACGGATTCGTCGGTGACAGCACGAACATCGACGAGTAGGGCAGCATCGGTTTCGGGCCGTCCGGAATCTCGTCATCGTCTTCCTCCTTGTCGTCGTCCTTCTTCTTGGACTTGGTGTCGCCGCCACTACCGTTGCCGCGCGTCGGCGACGGCGAGGACACTTCGACGCGCGGCGGTGACCCATCGTTCTGCATATGCAGCGCCTCCATCTCCTTGTCCAGCTCCATCTGCTGCTTCTCCTTGTTCTCCTCCAGCTGCTCCTCTTCGGCGGCGGTCAGCTCTTGGGCGTTGGCCAAATTGTCCACGGCGATAGCCAAGAACACGTTCAGCAGGGTGTAGTTGCCGAACAGGACGAGAATGATGAAGTAGAGCGAGTAGATCATGCCCTTCTTGTGGCCGCCCTGCGACTCGATGCCCTGGTACATCACCTCGTTCCAGTCCTCGCCGGTCAGGATCTGAAACACGGTCAGCAGCGCGATCGGGAACGTGTTGAAGTTGGTCGGCGGCGTACCGTCCGGCAGGTTGAACTGGCCGCCGAACAGCTGCATGCCGAGCAGCGCGAAGATCAGAATGAACAGGAACAGTAGGAACAACAGTGAGATGATGGATCTCATGGAGTTGAGAAGCGATATCACGAGGTTACGCAGCGAGGACCAGTATTTGGTGACCTACGGAGAACGACAGATTAGCGTGTGCTTTTGGGTGTTTTCTCGGTGCTCGCCCGTACCTTGAATATCCGCAGCAACCTTAAAGCTCTTAGCACGGACAACCCGAACGATCCGCCCTTCACCTCGGACCACACCACCTCGAAGATGGACCCGCTGATGACGACGCAGTCGAACCGATTGAACGACGACTCGAAGTAAATGCGGGGCCCGAGTGCATACATTTTGATCCACATCTCCATCATGAACAGACCGAGGAACACGTACTCAGCATAATCTGCAAGATTTTGAAGACTTTGTGTTAGAGGAGTCGGCCACCACCGGAGCGCCAGGTATACGTACACAAAAATTGCGTCAACCAGTTCGGCTGACCGTAGTGCTCGACGGCCACGCACACGGTGTTGAAGAACACCAGCACGATGACGAACCAATAGAACCACTGCGTCTTGACCGTGTGCCGGATCCAGAACCGGAATCGCTTCTCCGCCCGCCAGAAGCCCTTGCACTTGCCCTGTGTTTTCACTTTCGCCTTCAGATAGCCTGTGTGGGAAATGAGGGGTAATAGACAGGCGCGTGGTCAGCGACCGGGTCAGCAGGCGGCAGTAATTGTAATCCGGCTGCCAAACCGGCTACCAGCAGCGATAATCCTACAGAACATACTTGTACTTGATTCAGGTAGCAGATTGTGGCAAGCACCGTGAAGCAAGTTTTGGCGATGGGAGATAACCGATGTTAAAAGCGTACCGGACATAGGAGTCCAACTTAACTTATTAAGACATGTGTTTCGAAGCAAAAATTGTTAGGTTTAGAAGTTAATTCTTGCGGTTCTACAATTAATGGCGTTACTCACTAAATGTAACAATTGTATGTAAATTATTGAATGTAAAGTAAGGTAAATGTAAAGTATTGAAAAATGGGGCTCTGAGTGGATCGCTCCTAAGATAAGAAGCTCTATCGACACGGAATCGAGGAGCTACCTAACTGATGAGAGAAAGTAGTAGCTAACGATGACCAGTACTTTGATTAAGATAGTAATATGTTTTGTTGTTGTACTCAAGTGTCGAATAAAAACCACAAGAATTAACTTCTAAACCTAATAAAAAATGAATTTTACAATGGATTCGCTGAGTAAAGTCAAGAAGCGGCACGAAAACGTTGCTCTACATGCACCAAGCAGAAAACGGAAAAGAAATGCGGTTGTGGTTTGCTGTTCTTCAAGTCACAATAATGAAAACAAGAAAGTTGAAGCTGATGCCTACACACACTGTTTTGTTTAATGTTGAGAAAACGAATAACAAAAATACAGCCCGAAATTTAGCAGAACCCCGTTACCCGTCTAATCGCCACGCACAGCACTAAAAAGGATAACCATCGAGGCTAGGCCATACCACTGGCCGGGGGGTGGCCCATTGTCCCATCGTACAAATCATAAGAAGCGTTCGCTAGCAACGCTGGCAACTGGCAAAACTTGGCAGCAACAACTAGGAGACACAAAATACAAAACGGATCCTTTACCTTTCTTGCGCTTTGGCACAAACACTGGAAACGCGCCGAGGTTTTTCGGGGGAGTTCGATCAGGTTTTTTCGGGGTTTTTTAGTGGTTCGTTAAATCGTCGAGAAACACACGCACGCACACAGTGCAACATGCAATACATGGAATAGAGAAGGACGCGAGATCAAGAAAGAAACCCAACCAGCGAACGAACAAACAAACAAACGATCAAACAAACACACACACAGCACAAACGGTAGACAGAGAAAGAGAGATAGAAAGAGAAAGAGAGAGTGATAAAACAGGTGAAAGAGAAAGGAGCACAGAGTGTGTGCCACTGATAAGGAGTCGTGAACAATGGAACATCAAACGGATCAACACAACTGCCTGCTGCCTCGCCTCGTCTGTCTAGTGTTCCGTGTGGCTTGGCCGGTGTGCCTCCGTGTGTTCGCGTGTGGTTGCTGTAACATTCAAGGAACGATGCCACACACACACACACACACAACAAAACAAACTGAATGTCTCCGTGGAGGCGGAAACAGCGAGAGCATTTTGGGAGGGAGTGCAAGTTTACCGTCATCGCCACAGTCTTCGTCCGGATCGTCCTCCTCGGTGTCGGTTGATTTGGATTTGCCCAGGTTCTTAAGCTTCTTCCGCTTGGCCGCGGCACGTCTCCGGGCTGGGAAAGGAGAAGAGAAAAGAGAAAAGGAAGGATAAGAAACGTACAAGCAACGGAACGACGGACGGAACCATCATTATGCGGTGCGGTGCGGTGTAATATGATCGGTGCGCGTCGCGCGGGCACCGCATCGCATGTCCTTTTGTCCCTCCGAAGGGTGGTGGGTTTGTTATGAAAGTTCCCGCGCATCCCAACAATAACACCGGCCACACGCACACCAGCACGAACGGTGGTGGTATTGGTGAGACCTGGAGCTGGAGCACCATCGACAAAGTTTTGTTTTGTATGTCTCCCAGCCAGCCAGCTACCACTGATAAGCGTGAACGCTACTACTGCTTCGAGTTTCCGGAGTGAACCCGGAGAAGGTTCATCCACCGGGCGTGCGGGTTCATCCGAAGTTCGGTTAGTATCAACACGAGGTTGCGAAGCGCATGCGACTAGCGTGCACACGTGTCTGACGCGCGCGATGGGTTGGCCATGGACCACTTCCTCTTTCTCTGCGTGTGTGTGTGTGTGTCCAGGACAGGCAACGCAACGTGGTGTTGGTCCAGCGCGCGCGCCCCACTTCAGCGTTCAGGTGGGCAAACGTCAAAACAGAACAATGGGGATGGGTCCGTCCTGGGCACCCCATCTGTCCCCAAGTGATGCAACAACGACAACAACAACAAATGAGCCCACGGAACAAACCTTCCATGATGTGCAGCCGCTCCTCCTCGGTGGTGCGCTCCTCGGCCAGGATTACTTCCTCTGTTGGTGGCGCGATTGGTGGCGCGCGTGCGAGAGATGCGATGCGATGAGGATGCGATGCGAGTTCCAATTTCCAGATGGAGGCCATTTCCGATACATGGCCAAGGGGGTGTACGTGTGGTGTGAATGTGTGTGTGTGTGTGATTGAAATGGGAGAATACAAAGGACGTGAGTAATTAGTAAGCCAATTAGTAGTAGGGCCCAGGACACCCATCGGTCCAGGGCCCATCGGCCGCACAAGCAAGCATTCGGGTGGTTTGGAAGCTTTTCGGGGGGTGTGGCGCGGGGTGGCAAATGAGCTGGGTGCTGCTGGATGGCTGTAGGGGTGCTGCATGTAGGGGGGTCAGTAGACAGGCGCAGGCATACTAGTAAGGATGATACGCTACAGGCCGGGGTTCGCAAGTGTGTGTTCTGGCAGGATGGCAGGGCGGGAAAGGATGCGGGGCGGGGTGTCGCAAGGATGGTCGTGCAACAAGCCGAAACAATAGCAATACTCTACCCGCTTTACAAATCCACTCGACGTAGCCGTTGAGCTCTTTCTCGAGCTGCTGCTGCCTACGTAGCTTCAGAAACTCTTGGCGGTTCTCTACTTTTTCCCGCTCCTTAGCAAACTCACTACGGAAACACAGGCAACGGGCATCAGGGGGGCTCGGGGGGGGGCCGCGGGGGGGGGTCGGGGGGTTAGCGGTTTACAAAAAAATAAAACAAGAAGAAGAAGAGAAAGAATAGCAATAGCTGGCAGTTACAGGCGCGAGCACGCACGCACGACGCCCGAGGATCACTGTACAAGTCCAATTCCCAGCCGATGGCCGTCCGAGCAACTACAGCGGGGACTGGGGGTAGGGTGTGTCTAGGTAGTAAGCAGTTGCTGGTCGGTCCGGGTAGGGGGGTGGGCGGGTGGTGGTTACAGGGGACACGGGGGGACTGTTGTGTTGGCTAAAACGCGGGCATTAGGACCTGCTTGGGTAATCCAGTCGAGGTAGGATGTCATGGCTTCGATAAACATTTGCCTCGAGCGGCACTTGTGGAACTGGGCCTGCCGCTCGACGCGCCCTCTCTCGTTGGAGAACTCTCTGCGGTGTCCGCCAGCAATGGACAGCAAGGGAGGGGCGGGAAAGTAGAAAGTTAGCACCAGCTTAGATCATCTCTCCCCCTCTGGGCGGGGGAGTTTTCATTGGACGAAGCTAAAAGCTAAACGGTCGGTCGTCGATAACGTGGCGTTCGCGCGAGGCCCTCGGCGCGGGCACCCACCCCCGGCGGTGCTACCTACCCGCTGAGCACACCGAGCACTAGGTTCAGCATGAAAAAGGACCCCAGCACGATGAGTGGCACGAAGTAGATCCAATTAAACGTGGAACCGAGGGCATCGTTGGTCTGCAAATAGGGAAATAACGGAACGAGAGAAGACGAGAACCGGTTGATGAGTGGTTGCAGTGGTCACCGGTCCGGTGGTGGAGGTGGTTAATGGTCCTCTCTTACCCAGTACAAAATGGCCGTCCAGCCCTCCATGGTGATGCACTGGAACACGGTCAGCATGGCGAACCCGATGTTATCGAAGCTGGTAATGCCGAAGTTGGGTCCTTCCCACTGCTCGACGCACGTGCTGTCGCTACTGTTACAAACGTACGCCCCGGTCGGTGCGATCGTGTCGTTGTCCGCGTTGCACGGCGTCGGGAACTCGCCCTCCTTCACTATTTGTGCTGTGGAACAGAACAGTCGGACGACGCGGTCGATATACGCGCGAACTGGCGCCCTGCCCTGCGAAAGGTACTTACTGATGTCTTCCAAGCTGTAACAGCTCCTGTGCAGCGCCCCGGAGTAGAACTCTAGGCCGATGATGGCGAAGATAACGATTGCGAACAGGACCAACAGTCCGATCTGCAGCAACGGGGCCATGGCTTTGATGATTGACTTTAAGACTACTTGTAAACCTGGACAACGGTACGGCAGGGGGCGCGAGTTGACGGGAGACAGAAAGTGAACGCGTCAGTGGTCGTCGTCGTTGCGGAGAGGCGCAGAGCCTACTACTATGGTACACCAACTAACCAACCAACGACAACTAAGCGAAACTAATAAAGCGACAAAAAGCAAAACGCTACAGAATTCTGAACTCGAAACCAAACGAATTTCTACGCTACACTTCAATTGGAAGCATTGGAAAAAAGGCTAAAAAGTTGAGTTTTGTTAATGTTAATAAAATAAAGGGCTTACGCTAACCAATTTCTTGTGACATAATGTGATGTGTACGAAATCATAAGGACCTAAAGTGCCAACTCAATGGGCCAACTCAAACATGAAACCGAACGGTTTCTAGCTACTAACGGTCTACTAAATGATAGTTTACAACAACTACAGCTGTGCCTGGTCGGTGGTGAGGCACCTACGATGGCTACTCACTAGGAATTCCAGATACTAATTTTAAGGGCCTTAACACACGGATCGCCCGCAGCGTCCTCAGATCTACTTCCGGTCCCTTTTGGGGGAATAATGTGATGAATCTAGCAATACGAGCGCAACGGCAACGAGATAGAGTTTTGAAGGGCGCGAAAACCGGAAAACAGAAGAAAGACAGAGTAATATAAAGAGAACGCATCGGTTACGGTTCGACTACATATATCGGTTCTAGTGAGAAAACTTCGCTATGCTACGCGCGAGCTTACTACAGGCGCAACCGGAACGATCTAAGACAGAGGCGCCCCAGGGCCGGATTAACCACCGACTCGACTCGAAAACCTGTTCAATGTCAAGCTAGACGCAATACCGCCATGTCGCGATCAAACGTGGGCACCACGTTTGGGCCAACTAACGGCGCAGAATTATGCAAATGCATACAACCATCAAAAACTCATCAAAACACGACACGGCCCGATTGAACCACGATGTCAGCCAACAGGACGTTCCCGGCTTGCTTTTTGGGGAGCGAATTAGAGCCTCGTCAAGCGTACACTTTGTGACCTTGCCAAAAGCGCTCCTGCCACACTTTGGCAGCGTGGCTGACCATCAGACTGACACATACGGCGGCGGTTCTGGTGGCGACCAGAAAGGACAACACACAACCTAGAACTGGGAAGGATTTGGTTGGCTCGGTAGCTCCAACAGCCAGAAACCAGAAACAACGCAACAACACGAACGCAAAACGCAATGGACTCTAGTAGTAATTGCTTCCACTACTGGCTCTATGGCTGGCGCGCTAGGTAAGACTATCGGCTCGGCTAGTACGTACTAGAAGAAAGGTTGCTGAACGGTAGTGACAGAAAAAAGAGCGGGGAAAGAAGTCCCAAACCCAAACCAAACCGGCTGGCGACTACGGGCGGCTTACTTGGAATCCGTGAAACCAGCTTAAGGGGGCGCAAAACACGAAAGGAGCGAAGCATTCGCAAATCAACATCAACATTGGCCTCGGCGAAAATAGTCATTGAACTGTGTATTGCGAGAACGGACGGGTTAGAGAGGGGTTAGAATCGGGATCGTCGAACAAACCGCTAAATCGGGTCGTCCCAAACTCATTGGGAAGCCGCCTGCAGTAGACAGGCCAGTGGCACCTTCTCGGCGGCGTTTAGTATACTCGCGAACTACCCTTCCCCAAAAACCCAGACCCTGGTCCCGCGAACCCCGGCACTTACCCCGTAACTACGACGAAAAAATCCATTATGTTCCATATGTTCCTGAGGTAGGAGTGTTTGTGCATTACAAACCCTAAGGCGAGGATCTTCAGTGATGCTTCGACGCAAAAGATGCCCAAAAAATATGCCTCCGTTTTTTCCAGCTTCTGAGCAAGTATCGTCTTGTCCCCATGAGGTAAGTGCTCCTCCAGAGCCAATACCACACAGTTGGCAATGATTGTCAGCAGCACGGCGTACTCGAAGGGCGGCCATTCGATGATGAACCGGGTGTATCTGCGAGAGAAAAAAAAACGAAAAGCCGGCGGTCAGGTGAGTTCCGGGCGGGCCGCGTTTTTGGCTGGACGCAAACGCACTTCCTAATAATGTTGTCCTCGGATAGAATAAACAACGAGGTGGGTCCGCCTCCGGGCAGAGGCTGACCCCCCTGACTGCTGGGGCCACCCATTCTATCAGCTAAATAGTGGCCTCCTTTGCGTCCGAACTGAGCCCCGTTCGAAGTCCGCTCGAGCGCCGCCTTTTGAGCCGCTTCTAACCTGCAATGAGAGAGAGAGAACCGCGTAAGTAAACAAGGATGTATCATGGACACGGTAGGCCGTCTTTTCGATGATTGATGATTGACTCCGGGTCTTAATGAGTGGCACCGTTCCCCGGCAAAGCCTCGGTGGCTTCCGTATCTTTCAAATAGTATCAGCCGATTTAGTTAGGTCCTGCGAAACGTTGTTTTACGATAAATGGGATCTTAAAATTAGCTGCCTCCCGTCCCAGGACCCGTGTGTTCACCTTCACCGTGTGGAGCACCAATTACGGCAACGGCTGAATATCCCGCGATCAATCAAGCTCAGTCTGAAGCCTCTTACATAATCCGACGTGGACTCGGACTCGGAAAACACGAATCACCGTTCCGTTTCGTTTTTTGCATACATCGCACCGCGGCCAAGATTCCGCTTCTCATTGTGCCCAGGGGCCGGGCCAGGCATTTGCCAGCCATTGTGTAACTACCATTAAATCCGCATCGCGTCCGCTGAAGCACCAAGACCGAGGGCCGCCAGGTACGATACGCCAACGGCTGCCAATTCAAGGATTTCACTTCCATAATGAAGATGACGATGGCAAGGATGAGGATGATGATGGTGCAACATGACATGGATGTTGTGCTCTCGATTTGCTCGAGAGCATTCGATCCCGTCGTTCGTTAGTGTGTGCGTGGCAACAATATGACAATACGACTTCCGGTTCGTTAGACGAACCAGAAGTCAGTGTGTAATCAAACTGCCTGAGTGATGAGATTAAGGACACGGGTCAACACGGGCCGTACCGTGTGGCAATAAATAGCAATTGCCGTAAAGCAGCAGCCGGTTGCGCAACCGGCCGGTGGGCGACTGTCGGGTTTATTATACGCGAAGTTAAAGCTCGGTTACGGCTTGCCGACGGTCGTTTCCGTGAGTCGGTAACTGGGTCACAGCCCGAGCGAGCAGGCAAGATGCTCCAGTGCCGTGGGACGCACTGGTGATATCAATCCTTTCCAGCAGACCCATTACTCAGTAACAACCGGCGGCCGTGTCCTCGGGCGAACTCATTTGTGTGTTTCATTCAAACAAGTTGCAAATTGACAACGGCGCTTGCAAACTCGGCCCAGCCATGATCACCTGGTGGCCCATCAGCTGGGCACCGGCCTGAGTGCTGTTTGGCCTTGTGTTTGCAATGGTTTCCTGCCGCAATCGTGCCTCCAGCGCTCGGCGGGCAACATATTTGCAGGAACTTTTTTCCGGAATCGCGTACCCACATTTCCGGTAGAGTGCTTTGGATTTAGCGCGCCGATGGATATGGGTTGCAGTCACGAAAGGGAAGCAATGCTTCGGGCAAACCGTATTCTTGGGCTTAGGACCTGCAGGGAGTCACTGCCATGATTTATGATTAATTTTTATTGATTTCTATGGGCCCGGCACGCGGATGTCACGCGGGCCGCGTCCGGTGTCGTGACACAGAAAACACTTGCGGAACGATGGTCAGAACCGGAAAAGGCAAGAAAATCGTACAGTTCGTTGGATGAGCGATAGCGAGAGATGAACGATTTAACGAAGTGGCGATTTACAGACAACGACACTTCTTCGCTCAATCCCTTCCATTAGCCATCAATGTGATCGTCGTTCGCAGTGAGCCGCTCATCGTTCTCGCATAAAAGCAATTTATTACCGCACGTTCCGTGCGACGGAGCGGGCTAGGGGCTCAGCAGCAAGCATGTTGCTCTCGTAATTTATTTTAATAGCAACAGAGCCTGACTGCGTGAAGGACCACCACCAAAGAGGCAAGAAGATTGATGTCACTCGGCTTAGGTACTTTACCGTAGCGGTTTCTAAATAGAATCAACTGTTGCGCCGTTCGCATAATGTCGGCCCAAAGTCGGCGAGCGGCGTTGCGTGTCACGATTTGACTGTCGCGGAAAAATTACGATTAGCGATGAAAGTGAGTGAATTACATACCATCCGGCCCTGGCCCGGCAACGCGGTATGATTGTCATTTCCGGCGCCCGGGATTCGGGGGACCGAAGTAACGAGCGCATGTCATGCTACCGTCGTAAAGTGTGGTAAAAACATAATTCCTGCGCCATCGAGTCCACGCGAGCAATCGGGACACTAAACGGTCGACCACCCGACACGACTAGTCTAGTGCCACCCGTTCAAGGCAGTGTCGCCAGAAGGCCAGAAGAAGAAAATAGGTGTGTAGCGCGTTTTGTCAACATGTTTAGCATTCCGTTCCGTTGAGTTCCGATTGGAGACAAATTGTTTCGTGTCGAGCATCGTGACAAATTATTGGTTCACCATTTGGCGAGCACTACGCCGGGCACGAGACCGCCGTTTCAGGGGGTTCGAATCAGTGGCGCTGGTTTGTTGATGTTACAGTCGAGCGCTTATTTATTCATTGTTATTAGAATGGACAGACCAACTTTAAGTTTTGCGCTCAAATTGGAACCACCGACAGGATTCGACGGTTCCGCAAATACGGATGATCTACGAACGAGCCAGTAACGTCCAACGGCTAGGTTAAGGCATTTATTTGCCTGTTGGCGGATGTAACTTTTCAGTTTACACAAACTTCTGCTCGATCCATGATTGAAACATGAATCATTTAATTAAAAGTAAATGTTTTTGTTCGTGAAAGTTGTTCTCAACAATTGACTGCAACATTCTTAAGCATTACGATCGCAATTATTAATATTGCCTAGAAAGACCAACAGTTAATCTAAATAATCTAAATCATCGCACTTTTCAGAAGATAAAATTGTGTGTGATCTCGAATTATCTCGTAAAGCATTTTTAAAAGCAGGGAACACCTTTGTTTTACAATTACAACAAGCTTTGCTCGTGGCAGTTAAATAAGTGCGTGATAGAGCGCATCGAGCCGTGCCAATAGCTCCCTAGACAGAAGCGGCTCTCGCCTATCCCCAATGCCCATTTGACGTGTCCTCGGCCACGTACGAACAACGAGTTCAAATGCTGATCTTTTACTAATACTATAGGAGGAAATACTAATTTTTGCATTGCTAATCGATATTTGCTGTTCAACCATTTAAAAGCTCCACATACTGAATTTACGGAGCAAAACCGCAAACCTTTTTGGTGCGGTTAACTCTCGACGTTGCAGACAAATAAATACCAAATATTACATGTTATGTCATGTTCATTACATGTTATGGTCGATTTGTGGCCATTAGCTGCCGACACTAATTTGTGCCCACGATAATGTACATAAAAGAGAAGGCATTTTTAAAATCACACACCATCACACCGGCTGACGGCAACTTGCATGACCCTTTCGTGAGAAGTATATCCGCTGTGGGCTGTTGGGACATACGTCATCCAATAAACGATACAATAATCATTCTCTTTCTCTCTCTCTCTCGTGCGCTGTCTCTCACAAGCAGCACCAGTTTTTGCTCAATTATGCATACCCAGCATTACGTCACGGACGTACTCGTTCGACATCGATAGGTCGGTTTCACATACCGTCGCCGTCATGGTTCCCGTTGAACCGCGCGCGTCCTCGCGGGCTCGCCAATGCGAGCTCCTCGTTCCCAAACATAAGGCAGACGAAATCGGAAAACGAGTGCCGCGAGACCGGGCAACGGAAACGGGCCCTTAAAATAGCACCGAGGGTTAGTGATAATCGCGGCACCGTAGGCGCTGCATCAACAATAATCGATAAGTCAACTCATAAACAAGTCCGACCGCCCCGACGGCCCCAGAGCTGAACGCCACTTCGCATTAGCCGAAGGATAACGGTTCGCGTATGCGGACTCCGGCTGGCAACTCTTTATGGTCAGGGCTCCGAAGCAACATGCTATCGACGGCGACGGCGACGGAGGCAGACCCCCCCCCCCCCCCCGATCCAGCCCTCCAGCCGACCGGCCAGCGCCAGGATGGGCTGTCTTGTGTGGTCGGAAAATTATACCCATGCCGGCAGTTCGCGCCGACCGGTCAGCGTAAGCCGGGACGCGAACGGGACACTGTTCTATTTATAGCCGGTATCACTTTGCGCGAAATTGACACTGGGCGCCCACTTCCTTCGGTGGGTGGTCACCCACGGTAGCTGAGGAATGTGATGCTGGCCGAGCCCGGGACGCTGTGTGGTGGGTGTGTGCTCTTCTCCCTCTTCGGCTGGCTCTGAAATTGATGACAGTCGTCGGAAGAGTGCTTATTTTCGTTCCGCCACCGCGTGCTGGACGCACGTCCGGAAACGGATATGGTTCATTACTTGCGTCGGTTGAGTTCCGTTGGCGCGCGATTGGAAATGGTACCGATTTCGTGGTTGAACACTGAGCCCGGTCCATGCAAAGCAATCCAATTTAATACGCTCGATACAGATTTCGAATCGAATCGAATCGGTTGCGATGGTCGACGGCTCCGATTCGGAACGATTGGCCGCCTGCTTCGTGTGTGTGAACTTTCGTTCACCTAAACTTCACCTTGACTCATTACAGGTCTATGCGTTGAGAAGTAAACTGTTAAGTGAATTTTGGCTGTACCTGCCGATTGGGACTTCCCAGATTTGCTGTTCATTCATCATTACCTTGTGTTGGCATTAGGTAAATGATTTCAGGTCGAAAAAAAAATTATTTCGGTTTGCAACCCATCTTTGACAGGGTTAGACCATTTTAACTTTTGTGCCTGAAAGTGACGTTTTGCGGGGATTAAAGTTTTTCTGCTACCTCTTGAAGAAAACTGCTTCGGAATCGCACCAAATGCTTGTCGGGAATTGTTTTTGGAAGATCGCAGTGCTTTAAGTGTTTAAGAAATTTCAAAATGGCGATTTTGACTTAACAAACAAAAAGCGTAGAAGGACTCCAAAAAACGAACTTTCTGATGGGACAGAAAGGTGTGGTGTTTCACAAGCTCCTAAAACCTAATGATAACGTTAATTCAGATCGCTACTGACAACAAATGATCAATTTGAGCCATGCATTGATCGAAAAACAACCAAAAGCTGTTTCTGTTTTCTAAAATGGAGGCGCCTGGTACCTCGTTAAATGATGCTGACATGTGCCCAAAAAGCAAAACAGTTTCAGGAAACTATCAAATCACTTGGATGGGAGCTGCTGTCCCTCCCCGCGTTTTTAACCAGACTTGGCTCTTTCCGAATATCATTCTTTTTCATCGATGGGACACGTATTAGCTAAGCATCCCTTCGTTTTTCTACGAGGAAGTCGAAATGGGATGACTAATTAGTTTACTTAAAAAGACGAAGAATTCTTTCATCTAGGAATTCATGATTTAGCAGAGAGATAGAAGAAATGTATAGCTAGCGATGGCACATACTTTGAATAAAATAGAAAGTCGCATACAGATTTTATAAACATTTTTTGTGTGTTAAAAACAGTTCACTTCTCACCGCGTACGTACGGACCCCGAAAAGGTCCGCGAAACGGCCCATCAAACGGTTAATCGATCGGCTTTCGGGTGGTGCGACTTTTCCGTAACCCAGTTCCGCCCTTTGCTAAAAGCCTTCCAATTGCTTCTCATTAAGCCTTCTTGCTAATGGTACCGGCGGCACGTGGAAGATCTTCAAAGGCGGCCGAGATCAATAAAGACGTGCCCTTGAACGTGCTGCCCCACGGTACGTTCGCGCTTATTGATTTTACAGGCGGAGGCTGGCCTCCTCCGGTACTCTGCGGCCACATTGTTTCGAGACGCTCGTGCAGGAAAATGCGCCCCGTCAGCGCCATTTTCTTGAAGGTTGCTCTCGCGCCCAGAGGGCCCCTATCGCACGTGTGCGATCTGACCGTGCGGCGGCCGATCATTTGGGTTAAAATCTCTTGCGCCGACAACCCTACACTGCACTCTATTGTACTTCGATCCGCCATAAATTAGCCCGACGCTGCTTCCCGGGAAGTGTTGCTAATTTTGCCTACCCTGAGTGCCGGAAACCAGAAACCCTATTGGCACATGTGCTAAAGTGTAAGATTGATGGTGGCGCCCGGAGTGTGCATAAAAAGAGCCGCGTGAAAAGAAGCGAATCGGACCCCGGCAGGATGGATGCTTGCTGCCGATGGCACATTCTTGGCATACGTCCACCCCCGTCCACGGTACCAATCAATTGTAGATTGTGCTTTAAAGCGCTGACCGCTCACAAGACACCCACCCTCCCCCTATTGTTTTGAGGTTTTTGTCATTTCATAACCACGGTCGGTTTTCCCGGGGGAACATGAATAGCGTAGCTTCGCCATTTATACCACCACCATCTCGACACTCCTGACAACGTGACAGTGACAGACGAGAGGGGGTCCCTTTAGAATGCTGGCCAAATCTAGGACACGTCATGCGATGCACCTCGAACAAAAGCCTTGCAGTGTCTCTGTGGTGCAACCGATTCCAGCGCTGGCGATGTCGCAAACAAAAACGCTTACGCTCGCAAATTATGGCCAGTAAGGAAGCTAGTTTTATAAACCCTAAAAGTAACCACACAGGGACAGAAACTTTAAGGTTTGAGTTTCGTAGATGCATCACCGCAGTAAGTCACGAGCTCCAGTTTCGTTTTCGCAAGAGTGGTGCTCGGTGTGTCGGATATCTGCCGACAGAAAGGTCATGAAACTTAAAACGGCCTGGTTTTGGTTTCCTAATTAAGCCATCGTTCGCTCACATAACACCCAACAGCCCGGCAATCATGCAATAAGGAGTTGAAAGGAGAGGGTTGCCAAAGAGATAACGCACAATGGGGTTTTCACACCAACAACAGCTTACGGGCATGCCACCGCTAGGCCTGGACTGCCCCATTACAAGGCCCAGTGTTGCGTGTGGGCTAGCAGCCGACGCTAATCCTTGATATGCTTCGACGGAACGGATCAAAGTAATAATTCGCCCATATCTGGTGAGGAGGGCTTTAGTAAACCATGTGGAAACCGAGGGTAAACCTAAGCTCCCCCAAAGGTCCGATAGCTTCGGCCCGATAGATTGAAATTTTTTTTTGCTCACATTAACCTATTTTTCCTACGGGCTTCCTGTGGTCGTGAACGTCGTGGCTCTTTTTGTCTGCCTGCTGCCTCCAGTGGGCAGGGCCCGAAATAAAGCGGGCAATCCTGGAATTAATCCCGTATTTCGTATTCAGGACCAGTATTTTAACAACTTGAGCGCTGCGAGTTCGCTGCCTGCCGCCCGGAGCGACCCCCTTCAAGCACTCTCGTGCGCCATTCAACCCACTAGCCCACAGCGAGGGCGACCTACTTCCTGGCGCACGAAAACCATTGACATTGGCACGGGACGCGACCGGAAGGACCACAAGGTGACAAATCGGTTCAATAAATAGCAATGAGTGCATTGATTTTCTCTCTTTCTCTCTGTCTCTCTCTCTCTCGTTCGCTGCTCGCTTTCCATGCACTCGCGGTACTTGTGGGGGACATAATTTTTGCATAGCAGCACCTCGCGCCTCGAAGGACGCTGCCAGGGTGACGATACTCTTTCCCTTCGGCCATTACTGCTGTGTTGGTGCGCACACGGAGCGGTGCACAGGAACCCACCGTCAGTGTTTGGCGATGTGCAGTACCCACGATGGACGACCAGTGGGCCATATTGGTTACACCAAGCCACCACCGACGTCGTTATGCATGCACGGCACTGCCGCCTGCTCGTTGGCCGCTTTCGGTGGCATATTTGTTACGTTACAAAGATTCACAAACGCTCACAACACTATCACTGCGACGACCGCGTCACTGCGCGCCCGGTTCCGGTTTATGTACCCTCCTTTAGGATGCCGCACACACACACACACAGACGAGACCACTTCACCACACGCCAAACGGGTTGACGTTAGTTCCGATTTTCGGTCGGCCGCCGGTCGGTCGGTTACTTCACGTTCACGGAACTACACCAGAGCCTCCAGAGTGGCCACCAGATGGCGCGCCGAAGCTCGCACGGAGGGCACTCTTTCTCTCTCTTTCACCCGACAGGCATCAACAAGGCAGCGGCAGCGACAACCACCGCTGTGCCCTGTGCCTGGGGGAGCCAGCGTAGCACCAACACCACCGTACGACGCTCGATTGTTGACGCTCGCCTACTTGACACCGTCTGCCGTGCGCTCACTGAAAAAGAACGAAAGAATAGAAGGATGGGGATGGCTTTTTCACACTGCCCCCTCACGCACATGGCCCTTTCGCTCGGTGCTTGCAACAAGGGCTCCAAAGCCACCACCAACACCACCACACACACACGCACACAGCCACACACGTTATTGTTGTAGCTTTCTTGTTTCGTTCACTCACTTCAAAGCCCACGAGCTGTTCCACTTCCGATCCGATAATGGAACTGCAGCACTCACACAGCTACACCGAACATCTTCACCCTCTGTTTTTTTTTTTCGCTCTCGCTCCTTTGTTCCTTCTTTCTCTCCTGCTCTCTCTCTCGCTCTCACTCTCACTCTCTCTCTCTCTCTTGGTCTTTGTCGTCTTGATAGTGACAGTTAAATGCGATTCCGCTCTTGGAACGAAATGGAAATCAGCGGGCAAAAAGGGCGCGGGTAGGTGGGGCCCGACCGACCCCACGATGGCAGTGGCCGCCCTTCAATGGGAATGGGCCCATTTGCCCCCACCCCGTGGGGCATGGAATCAATTGTGCTCCACTGCCCTCGGTAGCATAATTGAAAATGCATTGATTGCCAGCCAGCGAGCTTTGGAGAAACCGCACACAACGGGAGCACACTGACAACCACCACCCAAAATGGCTTCTCCTGATGTCGGAGTAGCCTATACTTTGTTTCCCACTTTGCAGCTCCTACTACGATGATTCCAGCACCTCAACGCAGCAGCAGCAGCACGATTTGCCTCACTCAAATCAAATTAAGGTAATTAAATTTTCAGAAAATCTCAATCCCTCCCCCGACCGGGCGTGGGCGGCCTGTGGATAGCACTTTTCTTGGCCAGCACCACTTTTGCACTACTCGAAAGCTGAACGATGGACCCTTGTAGTGGGTTCCGAAATCACACCACTGGAAACGATGGCACGTCCGAAAGATGAAATTTTCCATCCAAGCGTGCCTTTCGTTCCACGTTGTCACCTTCACACTAGCAGCAGACGGAGCGGGCGGGTGGCCCCACAAGGCCTACCATGCTGCTCGAAACGAACCCCAAATCACTTCACACGCTGTAAAATCAAGGAACCACTGCTCCATACCAACCATTCACACACGCCTTTCACAGCAATGGAGACTGTGTCTTCTCACTGGTCACTTTTCTTCTTCTCTTCACTTCACAGGCACACCCGTCACGGCGCGAGATACGTGCTGAGGGCTTCCGTGTCTGGCAACCGAATGCGCCACGAACCGATGGGGAAGGTCCTTTTTCCCACTCGGTCGGCCCACTCAGCAGGGGGCGTTCATCCGAGCTCCGGTTCCCCGGCACACGCACACCGTCTCACGAACGTACACACGAAAACGGCGCCGCACGTGCAGCGTGCAGGTCGGCTGATTACGACTCGTCGACTCAGGCCGATCCGCCGCTGTAAACGCGAAGCCGTCGAAACAGGTGGCACTCAGCGAGGCACAAGGCGGTCGGTCGCGGTTTGTAAACAGAGTGACGCGATGCCAAAGAACACGTGCCGCGGGTCGTAAATGGGAGATTGAGCCGAAACGCTTGCTGAATGGACGCTGCATGAGAGATAGTAGAAGCACTGTTTACGATGAAGCACCAGGCGCCTCCATTGGCAGTAAAACTCCAGAGTTCACACAAATCGCAAGGCATCTAAGCAATGCTAAGCCAACAATGTAAGGACATTTTTGGAGAAAATACTTAAATATTTACTACACGCAATTCAGTATTCTACGAGTACGAAAAACAGGACAGCGTCGTGAAACATTAGGCGCCTCCATTGAAATAAAAAAGGCAAATGTTTAATAAATCTATAAGAGTAAGGAATCCACAATCCAACCTTTATGGTTAGTATTTTTCAAAGCAGAAATCCCCCCAATAATGCACCATTTCAACACTGCAGATAGTGGTTCTTCGGTGGCTCACGAGTTGTGTTTACGCCAGTGAAATATTTCAAAGGCTTTGCTTTTAGTTTGGACATGAACCTCCCATTAGTCGAGACACTTCGAGTTGCTACAAAATACTCCCCTACACTACGAGACTACGAGTGTGACTAACGCGCTCGTGCTCGTGCATCCTATAAAGGCAGGGATACTTACATGATGTCTCCTAGTTTCAGTCTTGTTTGAATTAATGCACAGCTTTTATGGTCACTTGTCGTCACGGCTCGCCGTCGCCGTGGCGAAACGCGCGGTGTGTTCAACCCATCCGGAGGCTCCAGCTGCAGGTTGAGGTTGTTGCCGAGCCGCACCATCGGTGACGAGCCGCGGCGGCGGGTCGACATGTGTCGACCTCCTACGCTGCCGATCATCTGCAAGAAATTAAGGAAAACTTGTGTTAGAAAACGGTAAACGACAATGTGTCGTTATTGTGAATCAAGAGTGCCCACGATCTTCGTACTAGTGAGGATTGTAATTGGGAGAACATTTGTTAAACCGGAACAACCAGGTCGCGCTTCCGGTTGCTTCGCGTCCCCTTTTAATGAGGTGCCCAAATTGTAAACCCCTCAGTGGTCGCTAACAATGCGCCAGCCAGCGGGCCAAAGAAACTTTATGAACACGGGTTTCACATATGCTGCGTCAGCTTTCCAGCTTCATCGTGGGCCCCCAGCACGAGAAAAGGAATGATGAACTTTCCACTAGTAATGGTATGAAGTTATGAAAAGAATGGGTGAGTTGCAACAACGGCTCTGATCGTCCTGTGCGCGCCAGGAAGCGTCTTGCGCCAGCTGCAACCGTGACGCGTAGATTCTTCGCCGCACAACCAGTTGATCCCGGACACCATTTTCCATTAGCAGCAAGCCGGGTGACGGAGGAAAAGGAAAGGCAAAACTACAACAGCCGCTTCACTCACATCGGTCACACCTCGGCACAACACGGGGGGACCCTCTTCGCTGCTAACGAAACCCACCGGGCGAACCCCTAGCACCAACCCAACGGTCGGCCACCCGGTCGCTGCCTAATGGGCGGTTTTCTTTTGGGAAAGAAAAATAGTGCCGCTACTACCATTAAACGGAGTGAACCATTCATCGGACGTGTTCGAGGTACTGCGGTGGTCGGCCAGGGGCTCTTAGACAAGAACCTACCTACCAGGTCAACACCGGGACCGCACCAGCAATCGCTTTATTTTATTTTGCTGCCACCCCATCCGCACATTTCCGGCCGCCACCGGTGGGGTCGAGTTTTTTCTTTCTTCACACCCGACCCGGAAAAGCGTTGCACGCCCGGAAATGAATAACGCTGCTGAAATCAACAACAAGTGGCGCCCTTGGGGTGAGGAGCGAGAAAAAAAAATTAAACCACCTGCTTAGGGTGGCCTCGCCACGGCCAGGGAAGGATCGTGCCGTCCGTGAGCTTGCCGCAGCATCGGTGCCACTTCATAAATTCATCAGCACCGTGCGCTCGGTAAATCATGCGGTCGATGCTCGTTTTCCGGTGCAAACCGCGTGGGTCTGTTTAGCACTTGGGGTTGAGAAATTCGGACCTCGAGAGGCAACTTGTTATAACGCTGCACCAGGCTGCACGGTTGAGAAAGTTTCCTCGGCTGGCCAGCTTGACCAAGGATTGCCACCCGGGAAACGGTCAATGAATATGGCACCATTTAATGGCGCAACAAATTGGAGCCATAAACCGATGAACAAGAAATCGATGAGTAAATTGCTTCCGAATAGCTGGCCGTTGCTTGACCGGCGTCTCTTGGTCGCGCTCGCCTTGGTCGACGATCGTAAAACTTTCTACGGAGCCCGGGGCCTCACTTTAACAATGGCGATCGCATGCCAATAGAGCCATAGGGTGGTAATAAAATGCATTTTAGAAAGGGTTGTTGCAGAAAGTTCCGAGCGATGAGTAGGAGCATCGGTGAAAGAATGTGCTTTTAAAGTACGCTTCCAAAGAAAAACTCTGATGGCCTCTGATGCGCGATAAGGACACCAACTTCGGACAGCTGCAATGGGACAGCCCTATCTAAGGTCCTGAAAACAGCCCGCATCCCGAGACTAGAAAGAAGCATTCGACAAAGGTTCCTTAGGCCATGCTGTTGAAGTTCTTTTCTTGGGTCAGGAAGTGCTACGATTATGCAAAAGCATTAAAGACAGTCTCGCCGCCTTTTGCATCTCTACAATAGCCTGTCTAGCGCACCTCAAAAGCGCTGTGAGTGTGTGTGACTTTAAAACTTCTGTTACCAGCAGCTTTAATATTTTCCCTCGACGCAGTTTTCTTGTGTTCTCCGCTACAAACCAAAGGTATGCCGCCTGGAAGGTTGCAAGCCGTGCAGTATAGAACGAAACAAGCCCTAGGTACTTGCTCGGTTCATATCTAGCACATGTCCATGTCGCAATTGCAATCCGACACATTTTTCGTTCGTTTGAAGCTCCCCTTCCAGTTGCTCGACGCCCTGCGCTGAATGCATCAAATGCACATAAAGTGCACGGAACGGGTGAAAAAGTTTGTCCTTTCCGCGACGTGCCGTGCACACTCCCTTCAGACGCTGTTGTTCGCGTGTTGCTCCGGGTTTATGCTGCGCGCCAAAGAGCAATCTGGTTTTGTACTTTCCTTCCTGTTAGCCCAGCGAAGACGGCACTGGGGCCGTCATGGGATGGCGGAAAATTGTCGCTTTGCCTGTGCAAATTAGCGCACGGTAAGTGATTCCGTAAATCGGGAAACGCAACGACGGTACCGGAAGGTCCACCCGTCGGAACAAGCGGATGCAGCGGTTGTGTAGCGGCAAAAATTGTACGGAAGTTCTTGCAAGAAAACTGTTTCAATATCTCCCATCTGTTTTCGATAGTATCCTTCCGCTCGGTTACGTACGAGGCTCTGAAGATACATACTATATTGCGTCCGGCAACAGCACCAAAGCTCCCGCGGGGATTGCTGCTTCCTGTAGGAGGACCGAATGACAGGTGTTTACGGGATATTGGGCCGTTTATTTTCTCGTAAACAATAGAACATGTTTTCATGTCTGCGCTTGCTTCAGTGCATGTATGTGAGGTTGGATGTGAAACTTGGTTTCGTATGGTTTCATTCGTACCGTGCATTATCCAAAACCTCCTCATAAATTCTTAATGAACAACTTCCGTTTCGTAAATAGCAACTAAACTACAAAAGAATGTTATAATCTTACGGTTTAGATTAAACCCTTGCATGTGCTTTGAAGTGCCATAACCGGTGGACTGTAAATAGTTTAGCCACGTTGGTCAGGAAAAGTGATGGTAATTATGGTCTTCATCTCCACAATACAATCAAGCTTGTAGACCGCGTTTAAATATTCCAGTCGATCGAATGCAATAAGTTGAGTATCGAAGCAGCAGCTCTGAGAACTGCACTAAACTAAGATCTTCATTGCAGTTGACTTTTCGGCTATTCACTATTTTATCCACTTTACGATCCACTTGCTTCGACTTTGCACTTTTAGGCTTCTCTTATAGTCCTCTCTGTTGTTGAGATACGCTTTTAATCAAGTTCATGTATAATTTAACTTTTGTGCACGTCTTTTTAGACAAGCCACAGCGAGCAGCCGTCGCTGCCGGTGAAAAGGCCGCAATTGTCACGGCGATGGGACTTGAAATAAACGAGCTTGGGGATCGTTTCGACCGAACCAAAGGAACCACGTTTCGGATAAAATCCGCCACGCCTTTCGTTGTTGAAGAGCACAAAAAACCGGTAGACATTGATTGTACTTACCTTTGCCTAGTGTCTTCGGTTGCTAGCTTCGTAAATTGTTCTGCTATTGTCAACTGATCCGTTGATTGTTGGGCATTGTTTCAAACTGTAAAGAAAACGATTAAGAAAGATCAATTAATTTTAACTCTTCGCATACTTTTACGGAACTCCATTAGTTAGTTTCGATCAGCCTGCACGGATTTTGGAGTGCCTTGTCAAATGGGAACACACGGTGTGTGTTGATGTGTCGTTAAAACTTAGGCACCTTTAGACCACAACTGACTGCCTTGTCGCAAATGGTGGCGCCGACCCGGTTCGTCGACGAAGCGGTTTTAAAGTCGTTCCCAGACGCTGGCGCTGTGTTTCAATTAATTTCACTAATGCACTTTTCTGTGCAACATCCCCAGCGTCGCGGTCGTAATGACACTGTACTTTTGCTGGGGAAAAATAAAATTTCACCCATCGTCTTTCGCACGTGGCCTCCCGTTAGCGTGGAGAAGGCCGCAAAAAATTTGCAAAGTAGCATATTTTCTTCGACTGTCAGCCGACCGACAGCGAGCTACGCCAGAGCTACGGCCTCGATGAAGGCATCAAGTGCAGCACATTGAGCGCAACGCAACCCGCACAACGGTGGGAAACGGGTGGGAAACCGGACCTGATTCAGAGAGCCTTCAACGGTCGTCCCGCAGTGACGGCCGAAAGCGGAGCGAAAAAAAGACGACCGTTTTGCCTCGGCTTCAGATATGTACTCTAATTCTGGCTTCCATTTAGCGTCGCCTTCACTGCGACTCGTCTCGTTATAAAAATCTCATTTATATAGAAAAGAGTATAAAAACACGAAGCTCAATGAGATTGGAACGATTTCTAAGCGTGACGGCGTAAATAAGGAATCCAATAAGCCAGCCCAGAAAACATTTGTTGTAGGTACAACACTTGCCACCGATGAACTAAACAATCGATTGTTTGAAAATTCCTAGAATTGCTGGTGAAGTGAACATGACACGCAACACAATATGATAACTTTAAGGGTTTGTATTCCTGTTCACGTACCCCGCAATCCCAGTTAACCCGTGAAATTGTGATATGAACGCGAACCGCGAACGCACGGACTTCCTAGGCAACGGCTAATGAAAACCCGTCCCGGCCTGGCTTCATTTACGAAAGCTGACGAAACTATCCATAAACGGTCGTGCTCGTATCGCCCGCGCACGTTCTGCGCCGAGCAGAGCACCGATCTTAAAAGCTTCCGGGATGCACGGGAAGCGGAAAGCGGTACGAGCAGGTCGGGTTGCCGGGCTCACGGCGGAGGTGGGTTGTAAAACAAGTAAATAAGCTTGTTGCCAGGATACATTAACGGCGTACGATGCGGTGCAGGATGCTTCGTTACTACACCGTCCCCAAACTCGTTTCACGGTGCACGGGTAACTGAAGCCTTTGCGGCAACGGCAGCGTCGGTGGTGAGCTGCAATTGCAGTTTCTTCTCCCAACGGCGTTGCATCGGAACCGGTCTGCCGGATTGGCTGCGGGTTGCCACGGACAGCGCAATCTGTTTTCCGGTGGTTACCAGGAGCGCAAAAAAACAAACCTCATTGATGGCCAGGTTGGGATGAACGGCTTGATTGCACTCTAATTGAAGTGTTGGAGGGAGGCACGGCGCGAAATGGCACAAATCATGCTGCTCGCTTTGGATGGCAGTCGTTTCGCCTAAATCCAGGGTCGAATCGGTTCACTCGTATGGAAAATATTTTTACCCAAGGAACATTCAAACACGCAGCGTTTCATCCCGATGTGCCACGTGCATCGCGGGACAGTCAATTTGGGATGGCCGTAGAGCGAGGGGACCACAGGCAACAGGCAACCACACCATCAAGGATGGTCATTGCACAAATTATGCCAATCAGTTTCCGGCAGGATGTCTGTTTGTGGGCGATAGCAGGGTTTAAGGTCTGAATGCGATCCTTAATACAAGCGGTGAGCGGTTGGAAACACTCTAGAAATAAGCTTAAATTTGACCTTCGAGTTTGAAATATTCCCGTGAAAGAGAATATTATTCCATTTCAGCATAATTGTTGAAAACCAATAAGGTATCGGACAAGCAGTGGCACTGAAAGTCAATTCAGCTCAGCTTTTGTGTTCAATTCTATTCAAAAAAAGGTACGCATTTAGATTGCTCCTTGCGAGCAACATAATACAACAAACGAATCCATAATCCTTTAAGCTCATCATCTTCCTCAGATGCCCGGGACAGAGGGTAAAAGAGGGAATAAAAGAAACTTAAAGCAAATCGGCACCACAAGAGAGGGAGGCACATTCAAAAAGGAACACTGACCCAATAAGTCACTCTGCAAAGATTGCGGCCGAACACACATCCCCGCCGGGCCGGAGTGGTAGATAGTGACAAGATTGTATCCCACCGGACACGGTGCCACGTCCGGTCACGTCTTTAATTTCTGCCTTTGCCGGCTCTTCACTTCACCGACGAAGTGATTAAGTTTCTTGTTGCACGAACTTATAAACGATTTGGGTAGACTGGGTTTCTTTGCACCTTTTTTTTATTTAATGATTATCCGTATCTTGCGTTATTCATATTTGTCATATGCCACTAATTGAGGGCCACAAACGCCTAACGTGTCTACCCTAAGTGGGGACGTAAGCTTATAAAATGATGTCGTAAATAATTCATCCTGACAAGTCACCAACAAGGCACACACACAAAGTGTGTGGCCATCTTTGGACTTTTTGGCCGGTGGTGCCACACCGAGGGTAAGATCGGCGTCGTTGAGCATAGCTCATCCGCAAACCCAAGTACACGACGGGTTGGCATAGGACAAACTGCGAAACCACCGGCTCGACGCTTACCGCAAAAGGCAGGAAGAGTAATGGTGAGTAATCAGATAAATTACTGTTTGGCGCCTGCAAACATTGCATCCGATCGCTATTTTTCTCTGATTGATTCATTCCGGCCAGCAAACGGCCAGAGATGTGGACTTGCGTAAGTTTCCTGTTGCGACATCAACATGTCCACAAATCATCTCAGCGAACGTCATCAGATTGGAGACGTGTTTAATCAGCTATTGCAGAGCGATGAATAAAGTATATCAAGGCAATGGCAGGGAAGCGGATGAACGAGGTTTTATTTATTTCATTTCAATTCACTTTTTCTACCCAATGGAAAGTTTCAATACTTTTCCAGTCCCTATTCTTGATGGGATTTCCAATCACTTCTGGTTCCTATTTAACTATAGGTTCGTCAAGTTATCGTTAAATAAAATGTCGATTTGAGATCAATTCCGTTGTTCAATATTTAAACCAGATTGTAAAGATGCCAGAAGCATACAAGACTAACTAGGCTTTCTTGGTTTTTTTGAATGCTTCCAGTGACTCTCGCAGAAACTCAGAATTATTCTAGTCTCTGGCCGCCACTCGAGATGTCAACAGTCGAGTAGGAGAAGCGCAAATGGAAGGAAACATAAACTATACCACACCGAACAACTTCTCTTTGGTCCTTCTCTGTAGTAAAACTAACACCATTGCGGATTGCGGTCGGAGTCTGGAGTTGGAGGTGATACCGAAATAGTTTTCCATCTGTCGCTGCATCCTCTCTCTCTCATTGGCAATACACAATATTCACGGTGAGGTGTGTTGTGTTGTCTTCTTCCACTGGTGACGGGTTTTAATTAGTGTGCGTGTTGTGTAGATGGTTAAATTGCTTTCCAAGATTTTGGCCGTGCCCCAGGCAACACCTTCCACCACACGTGGCGAACCGTCCTGACACCCAGCCGGTCAAGGAATAGTCGGAATTTTCGAGCTGTCCCAAGTTTACTACGACGATCACAAGTCACCGTGGTGGGAAGGGGACGATCAGTTTGCTAATCAAAGCGTTGAAGCGTTGGTTTATTACTTTGGCCCCAGTACGTGCGCTGGGAAGGGCCACATACGTGACAAGTGGGTAATAAAATTTAACGAAAGTTAGGTGGACTTGCCGGGATGTATCCCCAGTTCCGTGGCCCGTTCAACAAAAGTCACTCTTTTTTTTTAGTGTATAAGATTTAGAATCTCCATCGGGTGCAAGTGGTTGACCGACCAAGAGAGGGCGCGGTTGTTTTTAATTAACTAATGGTATTTGAATTTAGTTTTATTAGACTCCATCGGACGGTAATAAAATATCCCGAACTAACCACATTGTGGGTCTGAAACCCTTCTTTTGTTTAATTTTCAGAGAACGACACCTAATCTCCGGAAACCATCTTCTTTAAAGCAAACAACATTGCCCAAAGACGGAGGTTGCCTCGTTACGGAAACTAAAGCCGACAAAATCTGCTGGCAGACTTAACAAAGAGAATTCAGTTCTGGCTGAATTTCCGAACACCGACCGGATGGTGTATCCCTTAAACACCTCGAGCAACAACGTTGCAATCTCTAAACAATGCCCTAATACAGCTTCGCCTCATGAAAGCTCGCCTCGACTACATCACGAGCGGTCAGCGAAACGCACCCGAGTCCTGCTATTCCACATACGAGCTCGAACATGCCCCAGGTCAGTGCGCTGGGTGGTAAGTGCAATCCCATTACCATAATCCAACATCCACCAGGGCAGGCGAACCAGGATGCAGCCATTACGCTGTTGGGCCGTTCCCATTCAGTTTGATGTATTCAGTGAAGTGCTCAAAATCGGAGCTTTAGCCCTGGATTTTGCTGGCAAGTCTCTGCCACTCTGCCAAGCGCAGACACAACCTTTTTGACAGACACAAGTAACAGATCATAGTTCCGTGCAGGTGCGAATGTAGCTTTCTGATGGGCGCCTTCGGGCACGGCAAGCGCGAGCATATGGAAACGCAGTCCGGTCACGTCTGTGCCGGGCCGATACTGTAGCCTAGTGCGGGTTGACGCCGTTAGAATGCTCGATTGGGATGGACTTTTTTTCCTATCCTGCGACTACCAGAGACCGGAATGCCCGTCGACGTACCAGAGTCCTATCATCCAGGACCCTGGTACATCGTAAACAGGGACGGTCGTATGCAATTCGCTTCCAAACTAAACCCAGGCGCGCCAGGGTGCGTCGAAAAGCTTCATCGGAGCTCGGGGGGGCCAACTATTGATTTACAGTGTCCATCACTCACTTTTAGCCACCTGAAGCGTGACGGCCGGGGGATTTAGGATTTCGGTCCGACGTGACCGTCGGCAGAGAAAGGCGTCGGCCCCGGTGACGACGTGACAACCGACGTCAGGTCGTTTTCCGCCAACAGCATCGTTACAATGTTTCCAGCCTTACCCCAGCAGATCTGAAAGAATGCTTGATGGAGATTGCGTTTGCATTTTTAATGCAAATAGCTACGTGCTCGATTCACGCAAACAAAGCTTACCGTTCACTGCGTTAAATCATCTACAAGCGATTTTCCATATCATTTAACATACTCTATGACTAAATCGGGTTGGCATCTTCCAATTGATTTGGAGCATACAGTCAGCATCCAGCTCTCGTTTCTAATTCATTTTTACTTACTTTATAAGCAATATTCCCTTCGAATGCAGTGCATCCTTAAATCCTTTTGATCACGGACAGATGAAACGACCATTGCTGTGTGCCAATCACACACACGGTTCCGTACTCCGTCGGTTCCCACACGGTCCTCGGCTTTCGCAATAATCCAGCACATTTGTCTATCGCTTCTTCCTGCGGACCGGTGGACTGTGGACTGCCCAGAATTGTTGTGCTCCGACGCAAAAGAGCTCCGGTCCGGTTCCGTGATACGGTCAGTTGAGGGACTTTCATCGCACGATCACATGCGCTCACGTCAGCTATGCCAAAGCTTTATTGGACGTAGCGTAACGTTACCGTCGGAAAGTGGTACGGCCAAGGAACTGCACATGAAAAAAGCGAACGCCCCGGACGTGGTGAATCCACAACCCCAACACGCTGTCTGTTGCATTAGATTACCCTCTGTCGGTGGCGTCCGCATTCCAAGAAAGCAAACACGAACCCGAAGCGTTTTTTGGGGTATTTCTCGTGTCGCCTGCAAAAAAACAAAACAAATATCCAGTCGCCATTCGGATTCGATTGGAGTTGCAGGTCACGCTTCGAATTGACGATTTCGCGGAGCAAAAGCGGAACATTTTTTTTTTTTAACCACTCATGGCTTAGTGGCACAAAGCGACATTAGCAACGTTCCACGGGGTGATGCCTTTTGGGTGAGCAAAAGTTTTCACGATCCTCGGGGAGCGCTGTGTGTGTCCGGCCCGCTTCCGATGCTAATGGATTAATAGTTCTCTTCCAGTGTATCGGTTGAATCTGTAAACGGTGTACCTATCGTACGGTCCGACTTTGCAGGGGTGTTCCGTTTTATAATCTCGCGAACGGCAACCGGCACAAAGCGCAGAACTCACCCTCCCGGAAGCTTCTCCGTACGTTCTGTGTTTTCTGCTTTGCCAGGCATTTTTTGTTTGGAGCAACTGAATCGCGGGAGTAATCGGATTGTTTGTTGGACCGCGTTGAAACGGGTTTAATTAGTGTAACTTTTGCATTAGCCACCGGATCGGACCCAGCATCCCGGAAGCGGAAGATGCTGACCCAGCGCGATGTGAACACTAGGGCCAAAAGGTGAATACGGCGTGTCAATTGCAGTCAAAGATTGCCCGGAACCCGTGCCCGTGCTTCAGGAAACTAGTTTCTGGGTGGTTCAACAACAACTACTGGTCGTTACTGTAAAGCGAGGCCCGATCGTTGTGGCCCTAGAGACCGTCTCGAAGGCCTGATGCATTCGTTAATTTGGAGGATTCTCTCCATTATGCATGCATGCATACGTATGCACAAATAATTCGTACAGTTATTATGACTTTGAACCAAAAGAAAACTCCAGGTTCTTCAAAACAAAATGCACAATTAAAATTCCTTGCATATTAATGGGAGCTAAAGACTGCTTGTAGAACTCCAAACCAACGGAACTTGAATGATAAAACACTTAAGTAAGCGAAGTAACGCTCGCGCCGTGTACGCTAGTAAGATAATAAGTATTTCTTGAATTTTTGGTAATCATGAAAACCCTCTCATCGCCTTCGCAATAAAACACAAAGCATCTTGTACCAAACTTAGATATAAATACTCACATCGTTTCTTGTGCAGCACCAAAACCGAGCACCTGATCCATGCGCCTGTGAGCAGTGTACTGGCCTCGTGCTTACAGACCGACAAAAACTCTACCAAGAGTCACGTGCAATCGACAAAATTTATTGCTCTGCACGAAAACCTCAAAGCCAGCAAAGAACAACAAACGTGTGCGGAAAATCCTAACCGCATCGCAACCTTCCGCACGCAATCAGTCATCTTCTGCGGAGGCACCATGTGTACCGAATGCAAAGATAAGATCCCCGGAATACACATAAGGCTGCCGAGAAAGGACCAACATAACTCAAAGCAATTGTGGCATATTTTTGGGGCCGAGCAAGTGGGGCAAACTTTCCACCTTAAACTTATTCAATTTCCCTTGTTTTCCATTTGATGGCCCCATTTTCCGATATTTTGTTTGTGCGCCGAGAATTGATCTTTGAAAGTTGCAGCAAACTGTTCCTTCTGCCCTCATCAGTTCTGTTGATACTAATGGAAAGAGTTTTTTTACGTGAATAGTTCAACTACTTTCGAAATAATATGAACGTCAACATAAAATGGGTTTTTGGTGAGAGACTCAGACTTATTCCTGAAGCCCTTATATAATCATACTAGTGCCAAATGTATGTATGTACGAAGCATACAGCAGTAGTTTAAAGTGCAAATTTGAAGTCTTCATTGTCAACGTTTTGTCGCCTCATGCTCATCCATCCATGAGGAAGCCGTTTTAAAATGGCGTCGACAAAGCCAGACCCGTCTTGATGGGTGATAATGATCCCTATTTGTCATTAAAAGTGCGCAGGCCGCACAGCAAAGCGTCGCAATGAACACAATTTGTCGTGAGTAATCGACGCCCTGCTGATTGATGAGCTCAGCAGGGATCGGCAGCGTTCGCACTCCCATATCGGAGCGGTCGTTCGGAAGCTAGACAGGGCGTCTGTGACGCAGCGTGTTCCAAGGTGGTATGAAGAACTTTTATTTTCCAATTTATTATCCCCCCGCTGTAAAGAACTTCGTGATGGTATGACATCATAACGTATTGGTTACCCACTGGATAAAAGTTGGACATGACTTGCCAATGGCTCGATAGTATATTATTGCTAAATGGCTAACGAAAGCCCTCGGAAAGCCGTTGATAGCGTTGCACAATATTTGAATTAATCAAACAACGATTGGCACTCATAATGAGGTGCTTCAATAAAGATTGCTCCGACAGTCGTTCTACTTTGCTCTACGTCTACGGTCAATACAGTCACCGATTTCGTACCGAGGTACTGAGTAAACCTCGAGCCAATAAGTCAAGCGATTGCCTGCCCAGATCTTTGTTTTTGCGACTCTTTGAAAAACTTTCCTAATCTCTTCAAACATCGTCTTTGGGAGTAATCGCGTCAGAAATCTAAATTTTCCTCGCTTTTCCCCGGCACCGTTGACACCGGCTTTGGTAACAGCAAACAACGGCAGACGTTGGCAAACCGTGGCCGGTGCGCAAATAAGTTAAAAACTTTTCGCCCCGAGCATTGAGGACAATTGGCTTTCCACCGTCTGGCACGCTTTCCTTTTCATCTGGCACGAAAAGTCAACGACAAAGACGAAGGTACGAAAGCGTGGCGTCATTTTGTCACCGTGTACACCGTGCGACACGGTTTGGTGGCACCAAATCCCAATTTCCCGAGCACCGCCTTCACCGTTCGGCACACACACACACACATGGCCCCCTGCAAGGAAAGAGCAGGTGAACAGGTGGTTCATTTGCCACCTACTGAGCCGGAAAAGTGCGCGCACGAAGCGGCTGGATTATGATGACAAATAAATATGGTACGGTGTGCCGCGGATTGCGTCTCGAAGAAGCGAAATAGAGCAGCAGGATTCCAGGCCCGACGGGGGTCACCGTTTTGTGGGGCCATTAGCGCGCACTGTGTTATCGACGTGCGGCGCATCGATCCAACCCTTCTCCCTGGTCGCGCAGTAAATCCAAGGGAATCATAAAACCGCCATCCGTTCGTCATTGATGGGCTAAATGTGATTTTCATGTTTCCGCTGTATCAGACCGCTGGCCGCCAAGAGGCCCGACTGCTCTCAAGAATGATCAATCTTCCGTCGGCCGACAGGAGTGTAGAGCCCGCGGTAGAGTGGAGCGGTCGAGATTTTCATTCACCACTGCGCATCAGGATGGGTTACGCAACTACACGCAACTGGGCCGCAAAGTTTGGACCACCTCTTGAGACGTCCAATTACACGGCGAACGCTTCAGGCTCCTGGTGACCCCGAGGGTACAGGTCCAAAAGTTTCAGCGCGCCCTGTCCTTTTCCGTAGCAATTTATGCTCGCAGTCAACCACGTAGCGTCATAACTAGTTAATGGCAATCCGAATCTGACACGAACCCGGGAAGCGGCTGTCTGGTTGGCAGAATCACCCGCAGGCCCGGCTAGAATTGCGTCCCGATCACGGCGTTCCACGCTCGCCCACCTGGCCTGGATAGGTGGGTGGATTATGGAAATCATCGATTTTTCCTTCCCCGAGCGCCAGACCGTGGCTGGCCTTACCTTGTCAATTGCGTGGACTATTGTGGTCCCCCTGGGACGAAGCACGCACCCCCGTGGCGGGAGCGTTTGTCGCTGGTGGCATAAATGGCGATAACGATAACGATAGTTTAATTATGGGGCACGCCGTAATCCCGGTGCCGGTGGGGACCTGAAAGTGACCTGGTTTTTGCCGGTGCGGCCCGGGTGGGTGAACTGTTTGCCAAAGAGATTCATCGTCACGTCGCTTCGACTCATCACCGCGCGGTCACCGGTGAGTTCGGTCGACGCAGTGAACGGGAAAACTTATGGCTCGGCCAGAAACCGTTGGCCGTGGGCACACCATAGCGCTCGGCGAGATGAGGGTACGGAGTGACACTGATTTAAGTGTCGCATTAAGAATGTACCTGTACCAAGCGTTCCGCGGTCATTAGCTGCCGGATTGAGCGATGTTATAACTGTAACTACACCCTGGTTCTGGAATGCATTTCAAAATGCACTGCTTCGAAAAGCGGTCATGCATAAATTTAATGGCCACGGTGCACGGCTAGCTGGAAGAGTGAATTAAGAACCCAAGATTTGGAGTCACTTTGAAATGTTTGACAGTGATTGAATGAGACCTTGTTATAAGAAGTCAACATTTTGCGTCACCCGAATTGTAACAGTAGAACGCTGGAGCTTTGTGACCATACGACACCAAACCGACCACTAGGTTGCTGGGATGTTAATCGAATTGGTTCGTGCCTTGGGGACATATTTTATGTTGCGTGTTGCCCCAGTACAGCCTTGCGGGAGAAGTAGGTTGACTGCAACTCAGCACAACGAATTGACTGAACTCCCCGGACACCGTTTAACACGCAGTCAAACATAGCCGTTTCATGGTCAAAGTGTTGGTTTATTTGTCTTTCGTCGAGAAATCAGCAATGTCCAGAAGAATGACGAAAGCTACATTCAACTTCAATAGAAAATAGGAAAAATGAACTAACGTCTTGCATGTAAATTCGAATAAGATGTTTATTCACACCTTGTCTGTTTAAGCATTCTATGGCCACCCGTCTAAAAACCTTTACCAAATCAACTTAAATGCCTTTTTCGTTATGCAAATTTGATTGATGCAACATCTTTACGAATTTATCGCAGCTAAGAGGAGGGCATGAACAAGAAAAACATTCAATCTACCCTTTTTGTCAAAACGTGGAATAAAATAAAACATCCCTAACGCACGCTGAATATCAAATCGGAGGACATGCTTTCCAATTTGCATACGCGTTTCGTTGTGAGGAAAAAAGGATGCTTTAAACTGGACCGTTATGCAAAATAGGAAACATATCATTCGAAACATGTTTACAATTTGCTAATTATTGCCAAAGAAACTCAACAAAGTTCTGTCTTTCATTTGGATTAACATATCTAACTAGTAGCACTGCACATTTATTCGCCCTTTAAACGCTTTTCTTTGTGACTCTCTTTAATATTATTTAATATGTCCTACTACGTTGTGTTTTTAATTTAAAGCAATATTGTTGTGTAATTTTAAAGCAATTGAATTATGACTGACTGAGACCCGTTTTGTTAGCTTTGTTCCCCACCGAACTGTTACTGCAGCGCATCGCGAAAGCGTCACTTACACTCGACTCGGTTTGATGAAGCTTATCAACTTCAGATCAACCATTCTCTTGCGGCATCCTTCCCATCACCCGTTGGCCGTACTCGCCGATCGCCGGGATCACTGAAAGCACCCGCGGGAAAAGCAAACAATATTAACCTCTGTTGCAACGCTGGCCACAACAACAACCCGTTGGGGAAAATAAAATAAAAATAATTCAATTATCGCTGAAAGCATTCCTTTGGCGGCGCGCACTATCAAACAAATCGCTAAAGTGCCGCGAGAATCGTTTGCAAGGCATCGCCTCTTCGCTCGGTGGCCTTCTGTTTGAGTGTGCGGAGCGACGGAGGCCAGCGAGGGGTTTCGCCCGCGGTTTCCACTGTCTCCGGCACGCTAGACCCCTTCAGAGGCTAGATCGCAAGGCGTTGCGGGAATTTTCAGGCTACTCCATGTGGACCATCATTTGTTCGTGGTTCACGTCCACTGTCAGTGCCCGATAGTGTCGCCCGGGCAGCCTGTTGCGTGGAGCAAAAAAAGAAGCAAGTCGCCCACAGTAGCAAGTGGGACTCAATGACAGCCCGTGTCAGCAGCCACCGGCCAGCCCCGAAGTCATGCGGGACGAGAAAACATTAAATTGAATTTTCAACTTATTTAATAGCATCACAATGGACCGAAGGCGTGTGCTATGCAGTTTTTCGCTCCCTGGCTGGGTGGCTTTGTCAACACAGGTCAGCCGGTGAACCGCTGTGGGCAGGAGCAAATTCACTTGGTGGTGCGCACACACTGTCACCTACATTTTAAACGGAGCCTATAAGGGAACGCAATTGGCCAGTGTGAAAGGATGCTGCCACAGTTGCTGCCACAGAATGCCAAAAATAGATTCATGCAACCGAGATCGAATTGGGAAAAAGTTGATTTTGTGTGGCCGATGGTAAGCCACCATTTTAAGCCCGGCTGCGATGGATCCCCACAACACGGTGGCATGTGGGCCACATCCATTATTATGCAATGGTCCATTAAAGTTGAAGCCGCAAGGAACGGCCTGGTGGCAAACAGGCCGCCATAATAATAGTAATAACAAATAATAATGTTGACACGGTAATTTGCACAGTTCATTCGAAACATCAACCTAATTTAGACTGAAAACTAACCTCCAAAATGACTGGTATCATCAAAACGACCGACCGACAGCAAAGTTGTGCTCCACATTTGAATAGTTACGATCCGTTCCTGCGCCATTCGTCACACAGTGCGCACCAGCGACACGAACACGGCGTCCTAATTCGTTTTAATTTCAGCATAATTACGCAAGCCAAGGTACCCGGCACCGGCCGGGGACCGACCGGGATCAGATTATGAGGAATAAACTTTTCTCATTTCATAAACACCGACACCGACGAGTGCCGAGTGCCTGCTCGGTCAACCGGCTCGGGTCTCGGTCCCGAGCCGACCAGCCGACTAGCGGCTTCCGCCCAGTAGAGTTCCCAGCGGGAAATGTTTGCCCGAGCGTAGCAGCGCGATGATGAGTCCTCGATAGTGGCGCTAGGGATTTGCTTAATTACAATTTTATTACATTTTCCGCTTTCATTTGCCAACCTGCACGAGGCCGTCCCCGACCAGCGCCCCGTCCCGGTGCAGTGCACTGGAGTGGTGGCGATGCAGCATCAATGCAGCGGCAACAAAAAATAACAACGAGTAATCCGCAGTGCAATCAACAAACAAACGATCCAACGAACCCCCCCGGGGGGCGGTGTTGGACCGGACTGCCTGTTGCGCTTTTGGTGGTGGTGTGCGCCGGTTTAGGGGATTAATGTTGTGCTGGTAGATATCTGCATCGTTGTTTGCTGACGCAATTCCTTATCTTGCTCATAGGGGCTAGCTAAAAACAAGGATTCCACAAATTCATGGTAAATGAACGAAAATAATGTGTACTCGAGCTGCATCGTTAGCCAATTCTCTTCATCGAACGGCCGAACGTATGTGTCAACTACGAAAGCAACGTTAAAATCATAAGGGAAATGCCGAGTCGCTAACGACCGCCCGGTGTGTCCCAACGTTAAACCGAACCAACCGCACCGGATCGCCTATTAAAGCGCTTGCCGTAGCATGTTCCGTGACCGTCGTCTGTGGGATCAGACAAATTATTATGACCCTCCCGGGCCGGTAGCTAATTATCAATTCAGCTAAATCCCAGACCCGCCCAATCTGACACCCCCAGCGCCGGTTCAAGGGTCGTCGCCTTCCTCGTAAATGATGCCATATTTTCTTAAACGATGCGGTCGTTGACTCGCGTGCTCCTCCAACGATGTTGCTGATGAAGACTTCGCCATCTCGAGTAGAGTTCATAAACTCAAGTTGCGAATGGGCCGACATACGGTCCGCCCTTACATTCCTTTTATGATCTGCTTTTCGCGTCGCCACAATCCCAGATTTGGTCTAAGGTTTTGCTACAAGAAAAGAGATTTATTCTAAGCGTACGTAAGCGTGGACGACAAAACCGGGAGATTACCGAACGAACACAGGACATATATTTACACTTGTTCCCGTTCACAGTGACAGAATGCTCCTGGCCAGCAAGCCACTGCTCAATGTTAGCCCGGGCCATGCTCATCAATGGAACCGACCAGTGCATGTTGGTTGGTCCAGGCAAATCGATTCGTGTACCCCCGGGGCGGACTCCGTACGTACCGTACGGAGCGACGTCAGCTAAACTTGGCGCAAATCCGTGTCAGCTTGACAGTGTCAGCTTCACCGCCCAGTCACCGGCAGGAACATCATCATCATCGTCGTCGTCGTCGTCGACGTCCGCTAGTCACTTGTCGCATGTCAACAAATGTTGCCAACACCTCCCAACATCATGCCAGTCTTCCCGTGGCCAGCGGCTAGCTGCCGGTCAACCACATCCTTCGCCGCAGCTCATCAACCGCGTTCCGGTGTGGCTCAACGCGACGTTGAGCGGACCGCATGAAGAAGTGCGCTGGACTTTGGACATTCGCCGGGCGCTGTTCGCAGCAGCAATGGTTTTCGGGGTCTGCCACGCCACGGATTGTGTGCTCCGTAGCGAAAAAAGTAGGTTTCAAATTTGACGGCAGCGTGACTTCACGGTTCCCGCTCACCCACATTGACACTGACCAAAAGCGACCGATTTGACGCGACCGTTCCGCAAATGCTCTAGTTCACTCGGCTTTTTGGCGCACTTCGGTTCCGTGACGCTGATAAACGTAGGCCACCGTTAGACGCACTCTGGCGGAAATGCAAATGTCTCTATATCTGATTTCAGACCGGACGCCGGAGGAACATGACCGAAGCGGATCCCGGGACGGTCGTAAAGATCCTTCCGCATGTGTGCCGCAAATCCCGCACACAGCTTAGCGAAGGCTGTCGCACATCGAGATGGCTTCAAATATTTTCACTTTTTTCGGCCTCGGACAGTCTTCGCCGGTCCGTTTCGCCGATTTACGCAACAGCATCCATCGTCATTCGGACGGATTACGGGTTTGATGCAGGATTTGGCGAAACGGTTTTTGTCGAAGCGAAGGCGTGCGAAACGGCACCGTAAAGAGATTATTTTTATCGTCCGCGTGCGCGTAAGTCGTAACGGCTGGCCGTCGGGGGGAGCCAGCACCGAACACGTCACGGCAAACCACCGCCGCCGTTGATCTCATTTCCAAAACGGACACTTTCCATTAATTTGGCGACCATTCGTTAATTCGAGCAACGTCCGACAGCTACCGGGGGCGCCTCCATCGGTTGATGATTTTGAAGCCAGGGCAAGCACGGACACCACCCGGAACGGCGTTAATGGGATGGAGATTGATTTGAAGACCCGTTCCCGTTGGCAGCTATTGGAATCAGTGCGGCTGCCGTGCTCGAATCTCGACGGAGTATGCAAAATAGTGAGGAATAAATTAAAAAGTATGCTAATGGCCGATGGCACGGCCAGCGCAGGCGGCAAGGCGAGCTAGGCCAATCGGTTGGATAAACAACAAAAGCGGCACACCGACAGTGGGGGCGAGCTGTTGCTGGTTTTAAATATGCCATCGCGAACACCATCGTTAGGGTGGCCCTTCCCGAGAGGCTCATTTCTTTACTTTCAGGCTCCTGCACAGGAAACGAATCGCTTTCTAGACGCCGTGCATGTCTTGTCTGACTCGCCGTCGCATCTTGAGTCGAACTTAAAGCTCCTTTCCGGTGGATAAGGGAACCCGAATTTCGAGACAGCCATCTATACAAACTGCTCCGATACGAAGAATTAGTCCGGGACGGCGGATAAGTTGTATCTAATTCTGGCGCCCCGACTATCGAGCCAGCCAGCCCAGGGAGTTTCGGAGAAAATGTGGCTGTCGAGCGAAAATTTACGACAGTAATTTATGTCCCGACGCACATCTCGGTAGGTCCGGTTCACATCTCCACCTTCGACGTGCGTCGTCGGTATTTTCTGCCTCGGTTACGGAGCACCAGGACTACTAATTGCTACCACTCGTAACGCTAATGTAACGCATTTGATCGTGTTTGTCCTATCGTGCCACACACACATAAGGTCGCACACACACACACATACACTCAGAGGGTCCAACAGGTCATGAGTAACGTCGGTCGGTGTTGCGCTTGAGTGCTGTTTGGGGTGTTGGGCGGCCAGCCCAACCTAAACCCCTACCGGCCAATGTTAATATTGTTGTTAAAGGCAGCGAAGGCACTTTAACGCGCACTTAATGTATTCGGGCAAGGTGGCGGGAAGGTGTGAAGTGATCGAGGGGGGTTACGATGGAAATTGGCCAATGAAAAATGATTTCAATTAATGTGCCCATTACGGTGGCAATCGATTTTTCGTGCCGAGCCACTTGCCGAGCAGCCGAGTTGGCGCCTCAACCGAAAAGGGGGTCGAGATGGTTTTAATAATAAAAATGCGGTTTTCGTGTGCCTACCATTGTAGTCTGCAACTGTTTAACAACCACTACACACGTGACAACTGACAGTTGTGTAAGCTTTTGTTTGTTTCATTTTAAAATTCAATTCACATCGTTGTAGTGATGGAAGAGGATTTGATCCTTTTAGATTGCACACTTTTCCGAGTGCGTGTACCAGATCACTCCCCGATTAAAGTCCTTCGAGGCTAGCTTCGAAAAGCAATATCACCCAATTCTCAGTGGCAACCAACCAACAACACGGTGGATGCGACCGTCTTGGCAATCCGTGGCAGAAAACTTTGCCCTCGTTTCAGCATTTCGCCACTGGGAGTTGGTTTCGATTTTCGTTGCGCCCATTTCGGGCCGCAGAAACGAGCACCTTGGGAGATTCTTCTGGTGAGGCGCCTTGGGATGCACAACCAATTCGGGGATTGATGGCACGATTGAAGGGATCGATTGGCAACGTGCGAAAAGGATGCAAATATATATTGCATCAAACAACTGCTTCTCTCTCAATTCATTTTCAGACCCCAAAGTGATAAGAAAACAACCGACGAGCAGCGTCGATTGGGCCACATATTCTTTCGGCGGAATGTAGAAATTGTCTACCGACGTTTTGACGTTTATTTTCACATCCCAAATGCCAAATTCTCCCTAGCCTTCCGCGAAAATCGGGTTGGAGCGACCTGTCAGTCAGGCCGTAAATTGACGGAAAGATGTCTCCATTGGCCGCGAAAGGAAAAAAAGGATTGTGAGTGAAAAGAACATACTGCAAGGGAACAAGAGGAGAAAACTACGAAAAGTACTATCCGATTTGCAAGATGTCAACTCAGCGCCGAAAATTTTTTTTTACCGAAACCGAAGCGCGGTTGACCAAAACTCCTTTAGTTTTAATAAATGCACCCCGATCGGGAAAAATAAAAAAACGTGAACTTAAAGTTAAAATTCAGCACAAAACGAATTCAATACCTCAACCATTTCCACGTGCAGCATCACGTGTATGAAACGCCCTTCGCGATGCGTTCGAAGCATCGACAAATGGGCAAAGCCCTGTATTAGTGCTCCTTTCCCGGTACTCGCTACATCTCCGCCGGCCGCAGCCGAACCGCAACTGCTCCGGAGCCATCCTCCGTGCCGTGCCAACAATGCTCAATGTAATATCGACACCTGAAGCCTTTCGAGGAAAGCCCTTTTTTCCGGAAGGATTGTAACATATGAAGCATCATCTGCGGGATTTGCCTTTCACGCAGACGGGCAATGGTTTGTATAACGAGCTCCATCCTGGAGCGGATTATTTTTTCCGCTTTCAATCCGCAGCTCCTGGCGCAGGCTTCTGTCATATTTTTTAACATCGTCAGCGACCAAAGCAATTATTAACGGCATAAAAATAATGTGCGTGACCGCATCCGCGCAAAACCGCAAACCAAATCAGTGGCCATCAATGGTCGATGGGTGTTTAATTGTGGTTGAAAGGTAAGTTAAGAGTCAGGTCCAAAAAGTCACCTAATCAGTGGCAGCCAAATTAGGCTCTGCAAACGTTTCGTCGTTCGACGAAATATTTGACCGGTGCCAGTTAGCGTAGCCTGGCACGCCCTGGCACATTCGCTAATGCTGCTAATTGTTTCACGCAACAAAACCATAAATCAAATCAAACCGAGAAACGAAAGCAAACCGTTTAATGTGAAATTAATGCATTTCCATCGCATCGAATTGATTGACTCCGTGCCCCCGGGTGTTGGTAAATGGACTTCACTTCCAACTTTATTCCGATATTAAATGGGAAATTGGTATCAGCAGCTGTTCAATAGTCGCTGGGCGCCGTGAGCATGCAACTAGTTTGCGTTCAGCCGTAATGTCGCGCACGCCGCACTTGTTACCGAAAAAGTCGTTCCTTTTTTTGGGGGGGCGCGAGCCAGCTTACGCTGCTGATAACGGCACCGTCGCCGGGGTAATGAGTCAGCGGCAGGGCCAACAGCAGGACCGCCGGCCGCTATTGCGTTCGCGCGGTTGGAAATCTCATTACCGCGCGAGCCATCGATCGATAACTCACATGCGTGCTTCCGTTATGAAATAAGGCGGGCAGCGATGATGGATACGTGACATGCACCTGATCGAAGCGCACCATTTGCATCCTGGGCCGTGGCCAGTTTTTTTGTCGTTATGTACGCGGTTCCCATGTTAGCATATTGATGCTGTTCATCGCCGTTCATCAGTTGCCCGTCGGGTCTTGTCATTAACTACGGCAAATAGACACGTTCGAATTAATTTTGCACGGCCGAAAAAGGGAAAGTTAGAATAAATTACGGCACGTTGCATCGCTGATGTTGGTGATGGTGTGGTGTGGGCCGATAGTCGCCCTCCTGCATTGCTATGATTTCTGTACACACAAAAACCACTTACTTTTTATCACCTTCGTCACAGCTGGTGGTAGAAACTTTCGAAACACCGTCCAACCGACGAACCCGAAAGTGCATGAAGTGCATTCACAACATGTGTCATTGGAAATGGTGACTCAAAAAACAGTTGCTACGGCGGCTGACCGAACGAACCAAAGCTGACCGGCAGCTTTCGGATTGATTAAAATAAAATCGCCGAACACCGGAATCCGGCAAGGGAATCCGCATAAAAACACACCAAAGCGACCAAAGCCACCCAAAGCTCGCCGGGCCACCACGAACGTTTAATTCAATTCGTTGTGGGGCTTGTATATCGGTCGCTGTTTTGTTTCCCGGGTCTGTTCCCCACAAATTCGCTTTTTGCGATCGCTCACCGATGGAGGCGCATGGTGGATTGCCGCAAAAAAATCAATCAGCGCTCCGTAAGCTACAACAATAAGTGGTTTTTCGTTCCACCCACGGGGCCGGGCGCTATTCAACCCGAAATGAACTGTCAAAGCTGCTGTCCGTGCAAAGGTTTTTAAAATGGAAAACAGGGGCACGTTATGAATATTGCAACGTGCACAACGTGGACACTCGCGGATGAAGGAGCGCATTTTTTGTGACAAAGTTATGTATTCATTTTTGTTTCGTCATCAAACTAACTTTCGGAATCGATTTGGCTCGATACAGAAACAAAAACCTTCGTGCATGATAATTTTAATAGCCTCAACCTAAATGAATGAGGTCCATTTACCACGCCCCCCGACGGCGGGGTTTCTACTGAATGCTGAAAAGCAGTTTTAATATGAGATTGTAGATAAAGAAAAACCCCAATCCGTATGTGGCGTACGGCTTACACTCACACGTGCAGTCGTCCAGTCTCATAAGCAGCAGCCACAGGAAGCCCACCCCTGCAACGACAACATCGCCAACATACACCGCACTCGCTTTCCGGTTTCCGGTGCTCGAGGCCATCAGGACCCTCCCCGGCTGCTTCCAGTGTGCTCCCCACGCTGAATGAATCTGATGAATGATGGAGATCGTATGAAACAAAATAGAAAAGAAACGAAGCAGACACCGCACCACAAGAGGCTGGTGGCTGGGGGCAGAAGAGAATCTTCTGTGGCCATTATTAGGATGCTGTTTGCTTATGCCTCTCACTTTGGTCGCTCCCACACCAGAAACGGGTCTACCGTACAGCCAAAGAAAAGATTCAATATCTTGCTCCAGGTGACCCTGCACAGGCAATGGGACGAATTCGCAGGGAACGCCGTATGTGATGCCAAATGAGGTTGTTGTGGTAACATTTTCCTACTGAAAACTATTAATTTAATCACTCATCGTTGTGGCATATCAAATGTTAGAACTGGTAAACAACCACCGTTTTTGATAGACCACCGTTCCGGATCGCAACGGAGGAAAAAAACACGCTCGCTAACGGTCCGCAAATGAAGCCATCGACGGCTCGCAGTTTCGATGGACGGAAGTGCACCCGGGACACCCGGGTACAGATGCAACATAACGTCCCGGCCCGGCCCGGCTCGGGGTTCAAAGTGAAATAAATACTTCTAACGCAGACGATGGTTTCTGGTTCAGCGAAAATGTAATATCCTCTTCTGGGGCCATCCTTCCGCATCGTTGCCCCATCACGCACAGCAGCCGCCCGTGGCTGACGGTGTCCCGGGCTTTTGCGTTTCAACTTTGGTGGCCTTTCCGCAAGCGGCAGCAACATTTTAAAGTCGACCAGAAACAAGCCACGGAGTTTGGGCGTAATGAGAGAAATGATAAAATAGTATTTGATTGCGGACACGCAACACGCATTTCTGTCGTCCTTAAGGGTTCACCCTTTAGCAATGAAATGCCGAAGGAAAATTAAATAACTTGCTCCGGCACTCCGTTTGCAGCCCGTTATTTCCAACCCGGCGGCCAGGCCGGGTTCGTCCGCGGCGCATTTATTAGCTTCATTCTGCTTCCAACGCAACGCCCGGCCCGGCAAACAAAATCGATCACGCTTTCAGCACTTTCTTCGTCGGGGGTCCCGTGGCAGCAACAAGTCCTCGCTGGGTGGTGCTTTCGCGCTTACGTTCGCCACCGGTTGCGGTGCTACCCTTGGCAACAGGGGCCCCCAGTTTTCGTTTGTACATTTCTAGGTCCCCGTGATTTCTATCTAGTCAGCCCGTTTCGAGTCGAGCCCGTTCCCGTGGCAACCGGCCTTTCCGGGATCAGTCTTTTTCCGAAACTTGATTGGTTACGCGACGTGGGAAGGTGAGCCGGACGGATGGAATCCACGAATCCGGAACGGAAGGATCGGTGTCACCCGATTTCGGCCCCGATTTCTGAATGGTTAGCAGAAACGGAAACGGCCTTCATTCTCTTCCAAATGGTAGGTGAATTATTAAACGTGTTGAACACACGAAATTCGACTGATTTGCTGCCGGGCGATTTAGAGACCAACTCCAACGCTGTCGCGCTGTCGCTCTCGGCAGGAGCGTGTATCAGACCACAGGCTCCGACACCGTCAGGAGCCTGTCAACATCGTCCGATTGGGTGAACATCAAGATGCTTAGCCGTCGAGTACTCACTTGTTAGAACATCGTTCCGGGGTCTTCTCTCCACGGCCGGGCGTAATCCTTGCTGGGCGATGCTTTGCGAGGTCGTGGAGGTCGGAGTCGGGAAAGGAGTCGTGCAGCCCTCAAACCAGGATACTCGGCGCACCGGGCTTTGATTGTCGGAAACGAACAAATTTCCTTTCGCGTTATTCTCGCCTTTCCGGGTCCCGTCCCGGTCAGTATTGATCACTTTTCGGCCTGCCGTTTCCGCCACCACCAGCTGGGCCCCTAGTTAGTCTTAAGAACTTCCCCACGAACCGGAGAACGGATCACGAATCCGGCAGGCGGATAAATCACGGCACCGACAATGTTTGGCTTGGACCTTTTGCGCGCATAATTTGGGCCGCCCGGCGACCGCTGTCCATTATCCGCTGGAGAATGTTTTTTTCCCTTCTTCGCGTTCGTCTTCTTGGGTCCCGCCGGCGACCGAAGGAAAAATGTAAATTATTGAATTCCTGGCCCACCGCGAACGGGGCGGCACTATTTGTCAATCTTTGGACCCTTTTTTTTCGCTCGCGTTAGCACGGACACTCTGCCGGAACCGGATTCTCGATTTCACAATCGAGGCCCTGGTTTTGCTCTCTCTCCCTCTGTATTGGTTTTCGCCTTCGTCTTCTGTTAGCACGCTTCAGCCAACCGGATTGCATTCATTACTGGCAGGGGGCCGATTTTGGGCACGATCGACCGCTTCGGGGCCCGGAACATGATTGCTTTCGGAAGGACCGTCTTCCGGGGCCCAGGACACTGAGCACTTTGCACACCGCTCACGTCACGTCCTGCTGGATTATGGCGGCTCTTCTCTGGGTTCTCGATGGGTTCGCTTTCCAAATTAATTAGGAACTTCCCGGGGGCGGGAACGCCCTGAGTCCTGACGTCCGTCCGTCCGGCCGACAGAACTTATCAAATCGGTGTCGCTTCCCGCTAAGCCGCTAGTTAATTAGTTAATTTCAAAACGCACTACAAAATGCCGCACCACACGTCGAAAAGCTCGGCACAGAAAAGACTCGGCGAGGCTGTCCACAAAAGTGTGGTTCCGGCCCGGTTTCGCCCGGGACGTTGTAGGTCGTTACAAAAAGCGTAGAAAGTGTGTACAAACTGCGCGGGTGACACACTGAATTCCGGCGGGGGATCGGGCAAAGATATCACAGACAACGTGGTTCCGGAAGTGGTGGCCACCTTCGTTAGGTGCAAGTAGAAAAGAGATACGGCTGGCGCGTACAGACGCTAAGGACATTCGATAGACCACTGACCGCTACGCTACTGTTTCTGAAAACCGTTTGCTTGAGGCTGGAGTTTTACATTTTTTTATGTACACCACTGTCCACTGGGCCTGTACCGCACGAACACTAACACCCCACAGGGACACACTATTAATCAACAGGACCCGAAAGAAACCGGATGATGGGACGTTACCGTGCGAAAGTGTCACTTAAGCTCACGAGACACGTTCGCTACCACGACGGCATCATGACGGACATATTTCTCTTTCTTCAAATATCGACACTTACTCACATACACACACACATGCATCCACATCTCAATAGCAGCACGTCAATCAAACCGGAATCTAACTGCAGGCCACGGCGGCCCCCAACCGAACTCTTCTGGGCCGTCAGCACTTTTCTGCAAAATTGATTAGTTCTGGGATTGAAAACTGCATCACCCCGCATCGGTGCACTGCTGAAGAGGCCTGGCCTTCACGCGGGGCCAGCTACCGAACCCGACGCAGTAATATCCGTTTTATTTCGCACAACGCGGACGATCCCTTTGCGACTTCGAGCACGCACGCTCAAAGCCTACTCTGTTCGCTCACTCGGATCACAATCACTAGGCACATCACATCGCCATCGCCACTGGACGGGGTAGCTAAACAAAAAAGTAAAGACACTAAAGTTGGAAAAAAGAGAAATTCAAAATCAAATTCACTCGCAACGAAACGCAATAATTAAATCCTCCAAATTGGCTCCTTCCGAACGCGGCACGGCCCGGTCGGCCTTCGGCAGTCACCCCGGAACCGGATGCGGGCGCAACGCAGCTCCGGATGGGAACTATTTTTGGACCACTAGTGTGCAGCAACGGGGAGAGACGGGTGACGACCGTCGGTCGGAGTCGCTTGGTCGATGGTTTCGCACGCGCATCTGCACAACAACTGCTCGCGACACTCACCGGGCACCACTCCTGGACTGCACTTCCGGGCCGCACACGAACCAACGCACACACACAAACGCGCCTTTCGGGCGACTAAGCCTGCAGAGCGCGCGTACTACTCCTGGTTCGGCAGGCGGGACACTCTACACCTAGGACACACGGATGCGCACGGTCCAACGACTCGGGCGCGACTGACGCGTTCGCGGTTCGCGGCTGATAAGCGCGGCCACCCGAACACCAGTCGAAGGTTCGGGAGTTTCAACTTCGGCCGCTATCATCAGGTGCTACCAAATGCCGAAGGACATCCAGCCCAATGGGGCACCCTCTCGCTCACTCTTCGGTCGTTCTCGCATCGGTACTAAAGCTTTGGGCCGGAGCTTTGCACCATGGAAACGCACCGGGAACCGAGCGAGAGGACATTCTTCCGTCGGAACGGAGACCGTAAAAGCTTGCCACGGACTTCGGGTCGAGGCACGCACAACGTACGGCTGGGAGCGAGAGGGTCACACGCTGGGTCGCAGTATGCCATCGCTTATTGGTGGTGATTGTGTGCTCGGCTCGGAAGCTACGGCCGGAAACACTACGGCGCGTAGTGTTGTTTCCGGGTAATCCAAAAATAGTTGCAAATTCCGGGCGGCCTTGTCGATGCACGTACACGGTACACTGTAAGCGGTCCGCAGCGGGTCGATAGCCGGTAGAACTAGCTGCAGCCACTTGTGCCAGCTTCACACAGCACGAGAGCTTACCGATTCTTGTCGAGGATTGAAAGATTGATTGGAAATTGCACGCCAAGTGCGAAATAACCGAGAGCGTCCGGACGCGATTTACTATTGGCTCTAGGCGTCACTACTATCGCGGCTGTTGTTAACAATGCTTTAATGGTAAATACGCGTCTTCTTTGCCACAACGAAACTTCGGACAACGAAACGGCTGCAAACATGATTCGGATGTAGGTTGATGGAGGCACATTCCTAGGACCAGACACACAGCATTGTCTTTTTGTCGAATCGATTTGGTTTAGCAGTCAAAGTTGATGGTTTTCCCGGACTAATCTATGACTTTTTCTTTTCTGGATTCTCAAAATGAATTCACTTTTCATCCTCAACCACGATCTGACAGAGAAATGACTTCCTTTTTTCAGACAGAATTTCACATTTAGTTTACCGGTTTTCCTGCTGTTTTTCGTTCAGTTCATGTGGCACCAATTTTCCAATCTTCTGGATCTTTCCCAGGGTCTTTAAACGTAGGGATATGGCGTTTTGGGACACATTTAGCTGGTTCGCGAGTTGTTGTTGCGTTTGCGTGTCATTCTCTTCGTAAAAGCTCTTTTAGTTCTGCGTCCTCGAACTTTTTTGAAGACCTTCCGCTCTTTGTTTGTGAAGTCAAAATCTTCATGTTTTAATTTGTTGAACCACTCCAAACACTGAGATCTTCCAAGAGCATGATCACCGTTTGCATTTAATGCAATTCTTTAGCAGTTTTCCTGATTATGGAAGCAGAAAACCAATGATGTGCGCATTTCGTACTTTTCAAAAACCCTAAAACGTAAGTTTCCAACCAAAACATGTTTCGTTTTATGAAAACCTTTGCCAGATGTCAAAATAAAGTAATACATAAGGTAGAATCAAATACTTTAAGTTCGTGATATCTCTTCTACTCAGAAGGCCAGATTATGAGATTGTCTTCCTTATGAGAAGAACCGTTTTCGCTGAGCGATAGATTTGCGGTACCATTTGTCATCCATTTCATCAATTTCTCAATAACTCAGTGACCTTTTTCCAATTTAATTTAGTAATTTATCCTCCCTTGAGAGTGCTTGTCATGATTATGGAGGGCTTTTCTAACCGACCGTTAGCATCCTACCTGCCAGAGTCGTTCTCATCGTAAATCGAAGTTAATGAAAAAATCTGACTCCACAACCCCGCGTGGCACCGACTCATACCAATGAAACTTCCCACTTCCGGGTATTTTTCACTGGAACGGCTGTGTCACTCGGCAAGCCACCGACGCCCAATTATGGCCAAGCACTTTCTTAGCTAACCGAACCAGAACGGAACGATACATTACGGTGCCCTAAGTGCGGCCACAGCAGGGACATTGTCGGCCTTGCGTGGCCTTCCTCTGCCAGCGATTTGTCATTCGTTTTGATACATTTAACTTAGCCGGGCTTCTGGCTCGTATCGGCCCGCTGTCAGAAGGCACCCACCACCGCAGTCACCGCTCGACAGATACCAGATACCCGGGATGTTCGGGCCGTAGCCATTTTCTTCGTATTTTCGGCTGGCTGCCCTCGGGTCCATCAAACGCAAGTCTTCGCAGCATCACTTCCCTTTGTTCCGGCTCAACAGGTGGCTTCGGTAGCATCGTGGGCATACGGCTTCGCAGCCGGATGTGGGGTTCCCTTTGCCCTCCGCCGAAGAGGATCTTATTTTCACGAAAATACATAAAACAAAAATCCTTCCTTTCAGCCGGCGAGAAGGGATTAGGTGCCCCTGTGCTCGCCCAGCATTCACCACGCCCGGAGCCCATAAACTTTCCGGGGAAAGTAAATACTCTTAACAGCTGTAACCGTTTGCCACCGACGGCTTCGAGTGACCTGGGCGCATGGTGTGAATTGTGCCTCCGGTATCTTGCCGGTAACCGCACGCCTGACACGGCTTGGTGAACGAATTGGTTTATCGCGGGCTCCGACTCCGGCAACACTCTGGTGGTTCCCGGTATCGAAGGGCACCCATCCGGTGGAGCGGGCACGGCCATCGGCTAAGCCCATCATAACAGTAATGCGCCAATCACACACAAACACACGCACAAGCTGCTCAACAAGATGCCCTTTCGAGGACGCTTCACGCCGTGTGTGGCACGGGCGGTGTTTTTCGTATTTGCTTTCACTTTTCCCCCAAAAAACGTCAATTCCGTTGACTTTTTCCTCGCTTTGGCTGTACCTTTTGTTGGTAAACATTTTCTGGCATCTGGCTTTCCTCGCATTTCCATGAGGTGGCACAAAACATCCGTACCCTGCTGGCTGGTTACACTTCGATGGCTGACAGGTGACCGACGGTAATGGGCTGGAACGCGCCATCATCGCATACAGTGCGCTACTGAATCAACCTCAAAAAACGGGATCAAAACACCACGAAAAAAGGGAGACGAAACGTAACTCCCGTTTAGCCGTTAGTCAATATCAAAGTGATGCCTGTCCCCATGAAATTTAACATGGGATCTTAGTAATTTCAATAAGTTTTAAAACAAAAGGACCCTCTTGAGTTTAATCACCCAAAACCGTTTCAATTAAACTTCAAATTGAAACCCTTTCGGTTCGTTAAGTTCCGATAAAATACTCATCCAACGTTACAATGAAGCCCTCGTTCGCGTGTTACCAAAGTAATTTAATGCTGCTTTAATTGATATTTCTCGGCCCTCAAGTGTACGGACGAAACCCACTCATTGTCCGCGATGTACTCTACTCTACGGAGCCCTAGCACCTGCTGGCCCGCGAACCATCTTCCAGCACAGGCAGACCCAGCACCAGGCACCCGGGCAGTGTAGTGTTGTTGACGTTGAATGTTTTGATAAAAGCCCTCCAGAGTGTGGCTAAGCGTTCGATCCGCTCCAGTCCCAGAAGGTTCCGCGTTCCCGGGTTCGGCTGCTGTTGCTTCACTCGGGCGGGTCTGTTTACACGGCAGCAAGCGGCACATCCGGGAGCGGCGCCATTTTAACACCACAAACCGCCGTCCTAACGATCCGTAGAGTCGTCCCCGTGGGAGGCAGCCATCCCGCTGCCGAACTTGCTCACCCATTTTGTGTAACCGTAGCCACCGTCAACAACCAACCGTGAGCTGGGCCACATACTGCCGAAAATAAATTGTCCCGGCGCCTTTTCGTGAGCGCCCGCCGCCGCTCGGTGGCGTTTGAAGCATCCTTCGAGTAGAGTGGCAGGACTCCAAATAACTCCTCTCGAGGCACCGCAACCGGTGAGTGAGAAGAATGTGCAAACGAACGGCCATCAAGCCCAATTTCGGCTAACGGGCCCAGATGACAATGCTCGATTACAGCATAAAACGATCCTGACAAACGCTGTACACTTTCGCATCACCGCCCGGTGGTCGTGAAATTGCTGCTGGCACCGACTCCATCAGCGAGCCGGTTGAAGGGTTGTAATCCTATCCCGCCGCGATGTAATCCTCAATCAGTTCGGGCCAAGCGTATGTTACACTGGCCTCCTTTCTTGGCGAGTGTTTGTCGTGCGAACAGACCACTTGTAGTGCGGTCCCATCCCAACTGTTGCAACTGCGTGCTATACAAACCCTTCAGACGCGATGCCACAAAAGCCTGGTGCTATATTGGAAAAGTTTTTCCAGCAGGCAAAGGTTGGATCGAGCCCGAGCGACGTTGAAATTCGTTCGATTGTGCGAAAGTGTGTATCGTTCAACGAAAACAGCAGCAAACAAATGTACATTTGTTGACCCATTTGGTTGCTACGGACCCATCGGTAAAGCTCCATTGAATGCGTTCCTTCGTTCGCCTTGTACACCTTTTCCCAGAAACCGAGAAGCAATCTTGAGTGCATCGGAAAGCAAGGCAAATAATTGGCATACGGCTTCGCACATTTCCTTTGAGCGGACGGAACCACGGGCCGGATGTATAGAAATGATTCTATAGCACGGAAGCACGCCGATTTTACTGGTTCTCTTTTCTGTTTCTGGAACCATAAAAACCTTTTTAACTTTACCAGTTAGTGATTGTACTTTTGGCTGCACTATGCTTTACACAAAGAAAAGGCTAATAATGCTAAGCCATCAAACTTATAGCAGTACCGTAACGATACTTCTACGGCCATTCCAGCAACAGCATCCTTATGCTGCTGAAGTGGCTCCGTAAATGGAATACCCGCACTAGTCTAGAGATGATATTAGTCGGGGGAAACAATGACAATTTCCTACAATAAAATGTTTTGTTCGCATTTTCCTCCACAACTGAAGGACACTTACTGTCAGCGGCAAACACGGCTGACGGTTGCTGTTGCTTTCTTCGATTTAATGCTGTTATCCTGTGCATACAATAGTAAACAAAACGGCCTTGTGCAGTATGAGCCTTACATATTTAACACACATACCTTAATGACAGCAATTGTGGTGACTTCATGAACAAACAGTAGTACTTCATGCTCAATATGTAAGCTACATCGCTGTCTTATATCTACGATTCACAGATTTTTTTCCGGCCATTGGATAGTTCAAGAGTTTTCGTTTCTCGTAAGAAACATTACTGGAAGTGAAGGCGAATGAAGGCGTAAATTATTAAATCGTTAATGGTTTCCATTTCCGCTGCAAAGCACAAGCGGACCGGCTTTGGCTGAACTCTTACGATGCAATTTACACAGGTCCATTACACGTCTTTCGCGCTCTCCTTGGCCAGGCCTTCAAACGTAAGTTAACCGTTCACGGGCGCAGCAAACTAAATGCAACAATTTTTGCAAACTTCTGAGGAACTCCTGTGGGAAGGGTTAGCTGCCGCATGACTGCCAAGTGCATCGTAACGGCCCGAGGTTTGCCCAGCCAGTCAGCCAGTGTTGATCGTTCATTTTTGGAACCAAAAAAAAAGGACCTCCAGCCCACTTCTGTCCGCATCATAATCCGGTGAAATGGCTTAATCACAAAGTTGTTTGTTCGAGTTTGTTTGGCAACAAACTAATGTTGAGTTCAGACCTAGATCAAAACGGGTTCGTTCGGGTTTGTTCTTTACCGCTTCACAATAGAACGACGAAACAGTCCGTGAAAGTTGCGTTTAGATTGAAGTTACCCAGTTCCGCAGCTCACATTAATAATAAAATATGGAATCAGATTTTGGATAAAGTTTATTACGTATTTTATTATTCAAACTGTAAAACTAAGGAAATCCTCGAGCTTGACATTTAAGAAAACCGCATGGCAGCTTGTAGCAGCTTGGGCAGCTTAAATGGACAGGCCCTATTAACTAAACCCATTTTGTACTGATGCCGATATCTGATAAAGACCTTATCCAGACCACTGATAGACACGCAGAATATTCTATTCAAATCTGTTTTCTGATGCTTCCTAGAGTGTGTTTTTTATTGTTAGTATTTTATGTGTTTTCGTCAGCAGAAACAAAAAATGCAGAATATTTTCCCGATAGAAAGTTCAAGTTTTGGCGGTTGTAAAACAGCGACACCTATATGTCAACGTGGAAAGCTCCACGCTTCAACTGAAAGCTCCTTGAAAGCTGTCTGCGTACGGCACATGGCACTATGGGGAATTTTTATTACAAAGGTGGACAAGCTTTGTATTTTAGGAAGACCTTTATCTAACGTTTTTGTTTTCTTTGCGTGTGCTTTGAATAAATTCAACATTTTATGTGTAATACACGCGTTTAATTATAATAAATAACGGACACGAACGGATCAAGACGAATGCAAAACTTACTGGAAATAATTTAAAATTACCTAAAGTTAGTTTTAAAGAGTAATTTTTATCACTCTTTCAAATTTGACTGCGCCACGATAACGATGAATTGTGCGTAACATAGAAGGTTAAAAACTCGAATAGTTCCAGGCTAAGTTATCTATTTTTTGAAAATATAACTAACAACGTCACTTTTTAAAGTTGTTTTAAGACCGCCTTTCCCCCATAGTGCATGGACCCGAATCACAATCTGAGCATAATCTGAGCAAACGCAACATAGCAACATAATTTTATGCTTTGGCACTAGCTTTCTCACTTACACTGTGCGTTGTTTTGATCATCCATTTCGTTTTCTCTCCGCATGGCCCCATTTCTGTCTTTTGCTCACCTTCGCCTACGGTTCAGTCTCGATCTCTAGCTCTCTCTCTCTCCCTCTCTCTCTCTCTCTCTCGATCATGCTTATGCTCCGTCAATGAATCAAAACCGGTTCCGGCGAAAGATCAACCCGTCCACCCGTCCAGCTAGTCAGTTGAGATTCGATCGCCGCCCGCGCCGGTTGTGCACCGTTTTGTGTGCTCTTTTGGTCCGTTCGAAGTGCCGTCCCGTGAAGTGTGTTTTATGCTTTGTGATTCACCCGGTTTGCGGCCAGGCTCGATAGCGCGTGTGTGTGTGTTGGTCCACGAAGGTCTTGGAGCCCTTTAATGCAAAAGGACTGAGGTGCCCTCCGGGTGTGGTTGTCAGTTTTCCGGTTTCTCGCTCGACGGTGGCTGCGAATTTCCACGCCTCACGCCTCGCATGGTGGTAGTGACTTTCAGCAGTGCATGATTGAGAAAGAAAGCGGTTGGAGCTGTGACACGAAAGGGCCGCCCGATTCCACGATCACAGCCACGCCGGGCCGCGTGTGGTGGCTTCCGAATTGAAAGCATAAACCCGACACGTCAAGTAAGTGTGTGCCGGAAAGGGCTGCGAAACGCGACAAGTGGCAAAATTCAAACCGAAAGCGGTTTGGCTCCAGGATCAACATCCAAGTTCGTCATCGCTGAGCACGAAAAGTCGTCTTCTCATCGGCCTTCTCTGTAACGAGATTGGAAATTCGCCGTGAAACCCGATAACACACTACCCACGCACCACGATAAGTGAAATGTACAGAAACGTTTAGCGCTGGGTGGAAAAGTGGTCGGCCCAAACGTGGCCAAGCAACGCACGGCGAGACGCGCCGACTGATGGCTGAGATCTCAATTTCACTCCGTTCCGAGCGACAGCCACTTTGCGAGACATTTTGAGCCCGGCTCGGCCGGCTTTGGCCAGGCCAGTTTCACTTCAACTTCAGTTTTTTTCCCCCCCTTGGCCACATTTTCCACCCGTCTGGGGAGATGTTCGCTCGCTCGTTCGCTCGTTCCGTTCGGTTTTCTCTTATCGTCCGGTTGACTGGCGGATTTGTTGTTGCTGTTTTTCCATCCTCTTAACGGACCCCAACGGAGACGGATGACCCACCCAAAGGAATTCCAACGGGGGGCCGAGTGGAGAGAAAAACTTTTCCTCGCCAGCCCAAGGGCGCCGATCACTATCACTGGGCGATGCTCCTGGGCGGATCGCTTTCCCTGACCGGCTGGCGCGGTTTCGCTTTTATCGCTTCCAGATGAACTCGGGAAGGCGAGGCGATAAAAGTAAGTCCTGCATAAACCACACCGGGATGCCGGGTGTACCGGAGCCGCGTATCAATCAAGCCGGAAGGTGCGTAAACTATGCCGCGGTATGCATAACATCAATCTGACGCAACCGCTTCATGGTTTGGTGGTGAACGCGCTAATTAAAGGCAATTGCAATTAGCCACAAAGCGAGCGGCGTTCCTCCAAAGCAGAGGTTTGATTCGTAACTTTTTACAAGGATTTTTGCATACGCCACCGGAGCGGCCATTACATCTTACGAGTGTGCCTCCGTGTGACTGGGCCACATTATTTTACTTACAAACCGCTTTAGTAAAATGTCTTCCAACGCACCACAAGGTCACTAACGGGCGTTTGCCAGTAAGCAATCCTTTTTTTCGAGTGAAAACGTGTAAATCGCTTTCATTAACTTTTGCCCGTTTCGTTGAGCGAACGGGGTAAGTCACTACAAAGTGGTAAGTGACCACTGGCTGGCCGGTATGTTTGTTCGTTCGATTATCGTACTACACCCGTCTGGGCAGCAACGGCAGGTTTCACCGGGCGGGAGAAATGCTGCCGAACGCACGCACCACCGCCATCGCAAGCCGCCGCCGGTGGCCGGATGCGTGAGTCAAAGGCCTGCGAGTGCGGTCCGCGACGAACCGCGCTCATAAAACCATAGCGACGCATCAAATCAACGCCGGAAGCGTTCAATAGGACGACGACGCTCGGTGGGTATGCATTCTAAACGACTGATGAGCTCAGCGGCCACCGCAGTGTTTGGCAACGGTAAACAGCGTGCGAGCGAGACACGAAACAAAGCGACATTACCGGTTAAAGGCCGCCGCCATCGAGTTGTGGAGAATTGAATAAAATTATCCAAGATACTACACGACACAGCATCGCGGCCGGGCGATGTTGCGCTTGTCGCATTCGTTGTCGTCGTCGTCGTCGTCGTCGAGCGCGGCGATAAACAATTGGCCAAATTAATTAATTGATGCTCCGCGCACAAAGCAGTGCAGACTGAAGCGCACTACGGCGTGCGCCTTTCCCAGGGCCAACCGGAAACGAAATTCCCAAAAACCCGCTCTTCCGGATGGCAAAACATTGCGGGGCGTAGTGGCAATGTTTTCGGCCGCCCGGTTACTGGCGCTTCTCTTGTTCCTTTTCATAAACACCCATTTTTGCAACGAATTTCAATTATTCATATGTTTCTATTGTTCTAGCCCTCGGACAGGGTAACCTTGAATTAATTCACTTTTATGTTGTTTTGAGGCCAGGCAGGCCAATTATGCTGTTCTTTTACCACGAAAAGAATTGAGTGTGATCTAAAATGGCGAGTGCAGTCCTCGAGTTCTCGCCAAGATTTTAAGGGTCCCAGCTTGGTGAGGTGACGCAATCCGTTTCAATTTCCGGGACGGCATACCGAACACTGCGCTCAAAATCGCACATTCCCTGCCGATGAGAAGCCGCCGCCAGTGACTTAGATGCTCGGCGAGACGGCGAAAGATCTGCCCGGCAGCCGATTCTGGGGGCAGATTTCTAGCTTCGGTGGGGCGATTTTCACCCCGAACGACCCGAAAAGACACCACCTCGCGAGATGCTTTCTTTCCCCTTTCCCGTCACCCGGCCACGGTGATGGTGGTGGTCAACAGCTTCTTCATCCGTGGCCCCGTGGCAAAAGAGGCTATAAAATGCGCACCACTTCGGTCGGTCGGTCGGTCGGTCGGTGGTGCTGGTGGCCTCTGCGCGCTGGGTCCCTGGGCAGATGCTTTGGGAACCGGTTTTTCGGATTCGTTTTTTTGCTTCTTCCGCCGTCGTTTTCTTCTTCTCGACCCCAGACCGGACCGCGCGCGGTGGTGGCGCGCATTTCGATTTAATTCTCCGTCGTTTGTTGTGTTTTTCTCCCCGTGGCTCTTCTTCCGTCCGCTTCTTGACACTCTTTTCGGTTCTCCCACACACACACACACACGCGCGCGTGCGGTCGTGGCGGAAACCCGTCCGTGCGACGTGGCGACGAAAGCGACGCGGTGGATCCGTTTGGCATCGCGCCCGATCCGTGGTACATCCTTCATTTCTTCTCGCCATGATTCGGCGTATGTGTGCGTGCGGAGTATGTGACTTCGGTGTTCGTTCTGACCAGGGCCGGGGGGCCATGAGCAAACCTTCAAACTTCACGGCCACGGAAACCCATCATAGGCCCCGAAAAGCTGGCTCCAAACGAGAGATCCTCTCGTGACTCGTGGCAAGTGCGAACGGTGAATGTTGACCGGTGCGTGGCAGCTTGGAATGTTGCGGTGCCGGCCGCACCCCGAACGCATCCCCATCCTCGCGGACGGACGCTGCGTTATGTTTGCATTTTTGATGCATTAGTTCAGCGTCTCACGAAGGAGCGTCACTCGGGAGATTCTGGGTTTTTGAAACCCAAACATTCCCGCTCGGATTCCGCTTTCGTTTTTCGTACCAAATATTATGACATGCTACGGGGTCGGTGCCGAGGTGCAGCTTACCGGGTGTGACGGATTCCGACGAAGGGCTGCGTAGGAATTTTAATGAAATTTGCACCTCGACCCAGACAGGTCGCATAAATCAAAGTGCCTGTATCGGTTACCAGACAGCCCCGGGGGCGACATCCGACACCCCAGACACCCAGGTTGGTTGGAAAACAATAGTACCCGCTCCGGTCGCTCCGGTCCCGCGTCGGTTCCGGTTGTGTCCCATCAAGTCCCGCTCGCCGGCAGGGAACCCGGTTTGCTGCGACTTCAGACATTAAACAGAAAAAGTAATATTTGCATCCCCGTGTTCCGGGTGCGTTCCGGGGCATCAGCTACCCGTGGGTCCACTTTCCCTTTTCCACGTTACCATACCATCATTGGCCAGGTCCGGTTGAGAGCGGAGTAAATACAGTCACCATAAGAAAGCGATCCCGGCAAATGGTTCCAGTTCCGAGCTCGTATGACGCGTGCTGCCTCGATGTGGCCCCAATTGTCGTGCTGCTTTGAGTCATAACGCTCCTCGGTGATTCGTGTGCGATTTAACTCACCCAAACCATAGGGGACCATTCGTCCTTCGCAGGCGGATGTGCCAATGACGAGTGACCCTAGCGAGCGATGGTAGTGTTTGTGACCTACGAGGTTGGGTCATGCGCCCAAATTGGGATATGCAAGATGACTCACGCTCACGCCCACGAGTGCTTATGCAAGATTTAAATCTTTTTTACCACCGGAAACGTGGAACCGTAAACTGCAGACAGGCGCGCGCACGATGCACAGTAAGCCTGTAACGGTTTTAATTGCTGTACACTTCCATAAATGTGACAGCTTCAAGGCTACAGATTAATATTTGCAACGAACGCCTCAATCGTTTGGCAGTCAAGGCGCTGGCCATATTTTACGGTTTACACCAAGGATGTCAACAATTTGTATTCTGCTGATTGAATAAACGGTGTAACAATTGCTTCATTTGTGAATAAGAATCCTTTTTGAACAGACATTTTGTGACAAATGAAAACAATATCTCCAAAAGAGCTTCTCTTGAGTATGACAAACCAATAAAATAAATGTAATTTGAAGCTTTCCTGACACTGACTAATTCCGTTCTGTCCGTCCCGACTGACAGACATCGGACGCGGACAGCACGGAAATCCATCAACACCGCCAGGTGAGCGTTACCCAAGCTCGATCGTGTTTTTAACCGCCTCTATTCCGGCTTCGACTATTTTGGGGCCACGAATGCAACACTTTCTGCATCTGCAGCCCACTTAGCGCCGTCGCACCCGTACATTGTCCTGGCTTTCGACATCTCAACATCACCGACCCATCGCCGGGTTTTGCGGGAAGCCCCCATTGGCCCAGATAGGTGCCTTGCCGGGCCGGGCAAAAACACAACCCTTCACACCCTCACATAACGGCGGACTCGGAAGGGTCCATGGCGTGCACCGAATGCGTTCCATCCGCGAGTTAGATAACGCAGTGTTGCGGACCCAGCAGAACGATGTTGTTTGATGTTGGTCGAAAGTCATGTGGCTGCTGTGCGCTGTGAGCTCCGAACGCACCGATCGCACCGACGAAGCCTTGCCACGCTTCGGTGCAACGTCACCGCAGAAAGGTGATCCGATTCCGCGAGCGGACCGACTTTCGTAACGAACCCGTCTAGGTTACCGCTGCTAGGCCGGCCGCATTTGCGTTTTCGTTTTTCGCCGCCATTTCATTGGCGGCTGGCGGCGGTTGTAATATATTTTGCCTTTCTTTTCGCCATTACTTTGGCCCAAGAGCTGATTGGGTGTGCGGAAAGCGAACCCCGGCACCGGCCCCGACGCGAAACGACTTCCTCGTCGGCCCCGTCTGGCGGAAAAGATGGTTGTACAACTTTACCCGTACTTTATCACCATCGGCCGGCCACCCCCCCGGGGGTTTGATCTTTATTGTTGCTGTTTGTGATCGATTGGCTGGCCAGCCGCGGAGTCCAACTAATAAGGGATCAATGTTTAGGGCACCGGTTTTGGTGAATTTATTGCAGATTCTCCCTCTCTCTCTCACTGGAAAGTGTGTTCCGTCAAGCCGCACAGATTTTCACATCTCACCATCCCGGGATTGGTCGGTGGTCACCGCCGCCGGTGGGGTGGAGATCCGTAATTATGGCGGAAGTTTTTCGATTCAGACTGATCAATTTTCATTTCGCTTTCCAAAGAAACAAAATCCGAAAATGGTAACGATGGAGGAAAATCACACGATCCGTGCCGTGTTCCTTCCGTTCCTTCTCAACGCCCATGGGAACGGTATTGAATGGTCGCCGATCGCTTTCCCATCGCCATTCGGGACAGGCTTCGAAAGATGGTGGGTTGCAGAGGCCAATAAGTCAACCGGGGGTGCGACTGGGGATTAGAAATAGCCTTAAATGAGTGGCGACTGTGAAGTGAACGGAATCTCCAGCGGTAAGCTGGGGTAATTTATGATTCTGACTGCGGAAGACCTTCGCCGCCGCCGCCGCCGCAAGATGATGATCGTCGTCGGATTGGACAGATCATCGCGCACACCACTCGACCCGCTCATCGATCGCTCGTCGAGTGGATTGCGGTAATTTTCCCTGTCCAGCCGAACCTAATCCTAACCGACGGCTCCGGTTGGGCGCACGAACCCGGCGCTCATCGGTCCGCTCGGGGAGAATGTTTACCGACACGACATTTCGACGCTGTGTTAAATGTCAATCCGGTGATTGGTAAATGGTTAAAGATGCTGGCTGCACTTTACGGCAGCTCGGCCGGCTCAATTATGCTCGCTGGAGCCCATCAGGGATCCATTGTCTCGTCGGCAAGTACGGCACACGGTACCGGTATGTGCCTCGCTCCGAAACAGGTTTTAACCGTTGCTGGGGTAATTTGTTTGTTTACTTCATCTCGGTGCCCGGTGGAACTAGAAAATCGGGTCATTGTCAGCCCGGCAACAACCGTGTGCCCTTGCCCATTGCAAGTGGATTCGATCGAACGCAATGTTTACATTCAAATTTATTCCTAGATCGAACATCATCATTATAATCATCAAGCAAACAGTTTTAACAAATACCAACCTCTCTGTTAACGAATGATGACCAATATTGATCACCAGAAAAAATCGTTAAATTGCGGCTCAATTTATTCCGCTTCGTTTTGCGCTCCGAGGGTTACAAAAGACTTCAACGCCGCCGTAAGAGACGAACCCGTCAAACGCCGACCGAATCCTCTCGGATGCTCGGCCAAAAGCTGGCCAGTACAACAGACCGAAGATGTCTGGCTCTCTGACTGGCCGCCTGGCTAGGCGTGCATTATGTGCAAATGAGTATAAATCACGGACGCTCGATCACGGCGCAAGAATGGCCGCGGGGACCAGCGCTAGCCATTTCTCCGTCTCCGACTCCGGCTGACCTGAATGCATTGTTTACCACCGTACCGGCCATCTCGTGTCACTCGGGCTCAGCGGGCTGACGAAACTCATCTGCGTATCGCGGTAGTGGCCGTGGCGCTACGCCACGGAATGCAAATAATGGCAATCGATCGGGTTACGCAACACGCGCGCGGCCAACGCGACCGCACCGCATCGACACTGATTGCGTGAGCTGGTACATTACTCACCGATCGCTCATAAATTAAAGCTCCATTAGCACCCTACGCCCGGCGAGATCCGGCAAACACGGGTCCGTTATTTCCGTGGCCGCGGGAGAACTGGATTTCCCAGACCTCGCGCGGACTTGGCAGAAAAGAAGCTCACCTTTAATTTTAATTTAATAAAAAACCCGCAACGGGTGTAACGTTCGCAACCGAGTTTCCGATAGCGTCACTCTCTCGGCCTTGCAACGCGTCGGTTGTCGGGAGCTCGCCCCCAAAAAAAAAATTAACCCCGGCCGACCTAGTCAGTAGCGCTTCATCATCGGGACCGATCGCAACGACAGTCAGTCAGCAGAGTGGTAAATTGTTTTCTTCCTGCCTGCCCTGGTCGCCATAAACCATAAAATCTTGTCAGTCCGTGCGTTTGCCAACCCCCTGTATTTTTTGTCGGTTTCTTCGGGCAACCAATTTGATTGCCGTCTGCGCAAAAACATTGCCGCGAGCGTGAAAGTGAAACTTTATCGATTTATGACCCCCCAAAAAGTGGCCACACGACGGGTCCGCTTTATTGAACGGGTGATATAAAAGAGGGCACTTTTTTTTCGTGAGGCCTAAGCGTACTTCCGCGCAGCTTCCCGCGGTGTCATTATGTTAACCATGTTATTCGCCACCGTAACGGGCCGTGGCCAGTGTGAAAGTGAAATCCGATTACGTTTGTTTGGCTTCCCAAACGAAAGGCTGTCGGGTATAGGTGACAATTTCAATCGGAAAAACCAAAAAAAATGTACCGCGAACCTCAGTTTTCACCCTCATCAACACCACCACTGTCTACTGTTTGTTTTATTAACGTTTTTGTCACATTTTTTTTCTCATAGAAAACTCCCGAAATTTCCCCGCGGTCGGGAAAAGCTGTTCGACCGGTGGGACAACAATGGAACAAATAACAATCACCCGACGGTAGGCTGGTGCTCGGTGAATTTACATCCTTCGGGGTTTCTCTTCAACGAGACTGTGAGGTGCGCGGTCGTCGGCATTACGGTGTACTCGGTTGGTGAGAAAGAAAATTCCCGGTGAAGAAAAACGAACACCCAGCGGCGCGTTGCCGTCACTAAAGTGTGGTCAGTTCGACGATTAATCTCCCACCGCGATGATGAAAGTGAAGTTGAAGAAGTGCAACGCGCAACCGTAAACCAATCAACCGTATCGTAATTGTGTGTGAGCTCGATTCGTGAAGTGAAGAAGATTAAATCGTCGACCGTCCGTCGCGTGATTAATCGCCATTCGGCTCCCGGGGATCCGGTCCAAAGGAGTGTGATCGTTGCGTGGCGCGGTGCGGTGCGGAGCGTGTGTGTTCAAAATTGTTGCCAAACATATAAAGTGCAAGCGCATGTGACAGGCCACGGCGAATGATGCGTAGAAAGGTGACCAAAATGGGTGCTCTCAGGCCTCTCACATTGATAGTTCTAATCGGATTCAGCTTGCTAGTCGGCCACGCTGCGGCGCAGGATGTTACAGGTAAGCCAAGTTGCGCCAAGCAGCGTTACACAATTCGATCAGTTTAAATCAGACCAATCTAATCAATCAACGTGTCCAGCCAATAAGTATTTTTAACCTGTTTCCTATTGTTGATGATGATGAGGAATAGGTCGGTAGGTCCGAATCACCCGAATCATCATCATTATTTTATCATAAAACCGGAGATCAGACAAAAAAGATGGACGGCCAAATTACAATTGTGTGTTCGAAATGATGACTGCCGCATAGTGAAAGCCACTTCTTGCTTTCTAGTTTATTTCACTCGTTGTTCGCGACGAATCTGAGCGCGAGATTGATGTTTCTCTGACCTCGGGAACTCCCGGTGGGGGAGATTGACGATAGAATGGGGCACATAATTACACGCAACAACACGCAAAGGACCGACCGTTGATGGTCGAAAAAGCGAAAAACGTAACAACCGAAAACAGTAGATCAGATAAATCTAATGATTGATCAAATGAAATTACGGCTCTCATCAGACCGTTTATTTCGACCGTGCGTTCGACGTTCGTTCGTCGACCGTGAGCCACGATGACCGACGACGGACCTCGAACGACGGAACCCTTTGCTGTGAGCTGTGACTTCAGTGTGTAAGGAACTGGCTGGGCCCCGAGTGTGGTAAACAGGAAAACAGAAAGAAAAACAATCGAAGGACAGTAAACAACTCGTGACGAAGCAATAAAAAACATTTTGTTTCTATTTCCGATTTTTATTCGCCCAAAGTTGCTATTTGTTGCTTACACGATCTTCATGATTTGGAAGAGGTGGTTTCAGAGCGACGCTTGAAACTGGAAGATGTCTTTCGACGCCCTCAATGATTCGATTTGTGTCCGTTCAGACACAAATTTTCGATGATCCAATTGGTGCGAATGAAGCAATCACGTCCACCGATCGTTCCAGATTTAGACTCGAAAAGGGGGCGACACCTGAGCACACGAGCTTTCGGACTTATCGGCCCAAAAAAGGAAAAAAGGGAAAGCACACTGTGTTGCGAATGGAAGGCTGACCGAGAACTGACTCGGTCGGAGCGTTGGACAAAAAAAAGTCGTCCAAAAACCCAGATCCAACTCTCCACCGTAGGTGTTACGCGTGCGTGTGAAACCAGTTAATCGGTGCCACCGTGTGCGTGGGGCAACCCCTACCGCCCCGTGGGGGTTGACGGATTCGCTGGGAATATCGCGATCCGGGCCTACGGCCATTAGTTGCGCTCTGGGGTCCGTCCGTGGTGCAATGCTGAGAATGGGCTCGTTACACATCATCACGTGGCGCAACCCGCAAATGTAGGCCATCCTCTCAAACACACACTCGACGCTAATACGTGGTCCCCTTTCTTATTTGTCTGCTTGCAGAAGTTCCATCGACAACCGTCTCCGGCAGCGAACCGACCCCGCTCGGGAGCTCGAGCCCCGACCGGACCACGGCAACAACCCCACTGGAGGTGCTACCGTTGAGTAGTGCCGCCCCGGCCACGAACTCGTCCGAAGAAGTTGGTCAGCAGCCAAAAGCGACTGCTGACTCATCGGAGACGGAACCTCCGAGTACGGCTCGGTCCGAGGTCAAGAGTATCGGTAGCTCGGCCGATGAAATGACGTCGACACCGGGACAACCGCAGCCACCCAGCGTCTCGACGACGCTCGAGTCAGATGTTACCCCAAGTTCGGCACCCATCACCACGACGACGACGACAACCAGCACGGCCAAACCGGTTATCCTGCACGTCAAGTCGGCCGAAGAGGAGGCGAACGATCGTGGCACCAATCCGCCCTCGATCCTGAGCCACTTCCTGCCCAGCGGCGAAAGCTCGTCCGAGGAGCTGCTCAAGATGAGTGACGTGCGCGCGTCGGCGGAAGTGCGCGGCCGCGCGATCAGCTTCGGACCGGCCGAGCCGATCAATTTCGTGACGGCACCGAACCTCGTCACGACCACCCCCCGGCCGCTCGCGTCGAACGAGGACGCGATGCAGACGATCGGTGGCGGGGTGAAGCCGAATGCCTTCGATGACCTCAGCAACATCAGCATGGAGCCGACGGCGGCCGACGAGCAGGAGGCCGCGGTGGGCCGCGCAAAGGACGATGCCAAGCCGGTCGACACTGATGACGTCTCGATGCACGAAATGCTCACACCCGGCGAGTGTATCTTCAACGGCATCGAGTACAAGGTAACGATTCGCCGCCGACTTCCAGAAGTTGCCCACGAACGTTGGTCAATCGCCGCCCAGTGCTTAACTGAGCGTTGAAAGTGGATCACCTGCGCGCCACTTCCGCCGGTGGATAAGCAAATTGATAGCCCGGCGATGGGGGCCGGCATCGGGCGGATATGATGAAAGTGCTCACTAGAACCGTCACGGCAGGTTTGTGGGCCACGTGTGTGTCTGTGTGCTGCGATATTATTGTTCTGTTGGTTAACGAAATTTACGACCTGGAACCGTGGTCGTGATGGGCCGTCGCCGTGGTGTGGGGTCGGGTCGTGCGCGCCAATTTCGAAACTGTCTGTCGGGGATGTGCTTTTATGTTCTCCGTGCACCGTGATTTGGTGCACGCCGGTGCACCCCTCGTGCTCGTTGCAGTCAAAACAATCGGTTTCGTAATTTAAATTGTTAGTCGAAGGCTAAACGGAATTTAAATTGTTTGGTGTAAAAATGGGTCCATGCATCATTCAACGGACAGGGCAATTTTGGGAATGGTTTTAAAACCAGTTTTTTCTCTACCCGAATACACTTTAAATCTAAAGAGCTATAGCTATAAATAGAAATTGGTCTCTACCCGGGAAAAGTTCTTTTGGAAAGATGGAACACGATTTGTTGTGTCACATTCAATAACTTGAGACAGTTTTACTTTGAAAATAAGAGCCACTTCTTCCATGTAAACTTATAAATGAGGCATTATTTGTGTACTAATTTAACAATCATTTATAAATGGGTAGAACTATGCTTCTCCAAATTTTTTAAGAAAAAATTATCAATTTTGGAAGGAACTTAAATGTAGTTCCACTAAACACGAGTGGATAATCAGGCATTTCGTGCTTATAAGACGTTTCTCATATTGTAACACTAAATACAATTTGCTGCGGCATGAAGGTTTGACTTATTCTGTAGACTTCTACTGTACCTGTACCACCTAGAGCAACTCAGAGCCTGTAAAATCACACATATTCAAATTAAACACTTTTTCGTTTAACAATCACAATTGATTGCTACAAGCTGTAACGTATAATCTCTAAGTCAGCTCGTGCTTGCAAAGTGATCGATATTCTGAACGATGCACATTCAGTTCAACGAAGTGAACGCGTTTGCGAATGGAAAAGTTGCACTTGAACCGCAGTGGACGATAGATGGCAGCAGCCACCCAGCATCTCGCGATCATATCGCCTCTCGAATGCCATAATGCCTCCGACATACTGCCAACCTTCACATTGTGCGCGACCCAATTGATCGGTGCGTAACCGTATTTCTGTCCGCTACCACCGCCGCCAACTATTCCGAGGTCTTGGGTCTTAAAGGTACTCTTGGCTGTGGTACTAGCTGGGTGCCCCCCGCCGCCATCCGACGAGTGTGTATTGTTCGCCACGGAGGCTTCATCTGAGCGCTGTGGTGACGCCGCTCCGAGCATCTTGGCGCACAATTCCTTACGCAATGCTACGACGCGCGCGCGCGCCGAGGCAGCATAAGCGCTGCGCTGGGACTGGGAAGCACCTTCACCGTGCACTCGTCAAGCATGCAATTGCTGCTGCTGCTGCTGTTGCTGCTGGGGTGGAAAGTGGGTCACACTAGGGGGGCATAACTAAATAGCGGCAACCCCTACCGACCGACGCGGGGTGATTGGTTGGAAAGTGGTTGGACCGCCAAACATTGCACCCCGCTCGCGATCCGCGCGGTGCGATGGCTAGCCTGGCTGTCCTTGAACTCTCCCTTGTGCGGTGATTTAGATACGCCACCTCCGACACACCTCCGATAGAGTTAAACCGCCTCACGCACCTCCGTTGTGGTTGATAAAACTGGGAGAGCTACATTGAATGGGAAGCCACGTACCGCAACAATACAAAAGCTCACTTTTTTGGCCCAATGCCTCCCGGGGCCCAAAAAATTGGGAACCGGCGATTAATTACCTCCCAAAGTAGGAGACGCACGTGTACTGGAAGAAGCATAACAGGGGCTTAGATAAAGTGTCGGTCATGGGACGGTGCCCACGAAACAATCGTAACTTTGGAATGTGCGAACGGTGCCGGAGAAACGACGAGCCGGAACCTAGAATAACGTTTCGAACGATGAACACACCAAGCGGGAAATTTCGTAGGAAACAATCTTAAGGGGGAGATTATCAAAAAATGCCAAGCATAACAGTAACACCATGCGCTATCGAAACATCCAACATCAAACTGTGTGTTTGGAGTGTAGGAATTCAATCCTCATTTACCGAGGGCGCACTGGCACGTGATCGCGGGATTCCAAGGGGGCCGCGACCGCGACTAATGATATTGAGATTTATGTCGGTTAATCAGCCAATTGAAGGTCCTGGAAAATAAGAACGAAAGCAAAACGTGTTTTTCCGCATCACCAATTACGGTTCGTCTTCGCAGTGACACACATCGGGCCCCAACAGAGACTCACAAGGCCCCCCCGGCACGATGCCTTCGTTCGTTCCAAACTGGTTCACCCTGCCAGCTTCGCAGTTCCATTCAATCAGCCACATTTGACGCATCGCGACTGATCGCGCTGATCTATCCAATCAGTTTTATAACCTCAAAATGGTGTTTTACATTTTAAGCCTCGCACCACGTCGGCCCATAATGGGTGCTCATTTTCGTGTGAAGATCGTGCTCCCGATCCCGTTGGTGGATGAAGATCGATTTTACGTCTACCAGGGGGGCTGCTCATGGCGCGTGGGAAACTCGAAAACTCCGAACGCCGTTCTCGAACTCCGGTGCCGTTGATGAAAGCCGTCCGACATTTCGTAAGAACGCGTTCCGGGCCGCCATTTTGCCGCTTGCGGATGCTCCACTACGGTTCGGGTCTCTTGCCTAAGCGATCGTTTACCATACGCTCCATGTTGGGAACCGAGTGGCCAGCCAGTCATCCAACCAGCCCCCATTACGGCGATCACGTGAATCACGCTCACCTGCACGATCGGGGGGCCCACAGAGATCCATTCGGTGGCGGCATTTACCACCATGCCAGCAGCACTTAACCCAGATCGAAGTCATTTCCATCTTTTGTCAACATGGCGGCGGTACGGCGACGGCACGGCCATCTTCACTGCGCTGTTCAGAACGCGAAGATTTGAAGTGTGAAAAGGCAAACCCGCCAGGCTTCGGGCCATAAACTCAGGCATCAAAACGACAGCGTGGCAAATGACAGAGCGACTCGCAAAACAACTATCACTTTCGGCTCCCGATCATGTTTTGGGACCAGAAACGGTTCTCCATCTTTCGCTCTCTCTCTCTCACAAACACTCCGGTTTCTGCTCCGGTTTTCAGACGAACGCCACGGTGGACAAGGGCTGCGACGAGCGGTGTCACTGCGAGGAGGACGGCAAGTGGCGCTGTGAGCCCCGGTGCGGCAAGCCGTTCGTGAAGCGCGGCAAAACGGCGGCGCCGACCGGCAACGGTTGCTACGAGAATCCGTCCAAGATGGACGAGTGCTGCGCAACGGTCATCTGCCCCACGGAACGGCTCACCGACGGACGACTGGGTAAGGGAGGCGCTTACGGGTCCGGGTTATCTAACAATCGATAGCGCCACGATCGGTACTCTTCGGCCCGGTGCGGAAACACACCACCAGCACGCAAGCCACCGATTATGTGCGCGAAAAGCTGCACCACCGATGACCGGGTGACCGAGGTTACATCACACGGCCGCTGGACTTCCTGGTGCAAGCCCTCTGAAGACCAGTTGCGTGACGCTTGCACCGAATGCTAACCTCATCTTTCTTTCCTGATCCTCCAGAACCAACGCCGGTCTCGGAAGAGCCGACCACGGCGAGGGCGATCGTTACGGGTTGCATCTACAAGAATCATTCGTACGGCATCAACGAGCGGCTCGAGGTGGGCTGCGATCAGATCTGTACGTGCTCCAGCGACGGCGAGATGGAGTGTGCGGCCCGGTGTGCCCCGCTGAACGCGACCCGCTCCGAGCAGTGCGTGGTGCTACCCGATCCGCACGATCCGTGCTGCAAGCGCGAGTTTTGCGACGTCACGCTGGACGATCACGAGCAGAACAGCGGCACGATGATGATGATGGCCCCGGCCGCTTCCTCCTCGTCCCCGTCAACGACGACGATGGGACCAGAGCAGCCGCCGGCGGATGCTCCAGGCGGGCAGTGCGAGTACAAGGGCCGTGCGTACCGACTGAACGACCAGTTCCACGACGAGTGTAACGCACTCTGCCTGTGCACCGAGGCCGGCATGCACTGCGCGAAGATCGAGTGTCCGTCGGAGTTCGGGCTGGACGTGCTTGATCCGCACTGTCTCAAGTGGGGCCCGGATCCGGCCACGTTCCGGGCGATCGCGCCCCGCTGCTGCCCGGAGCGGATGCGCTGCATCGACAATGGCACTTGCGAGTACAAGGGCCAGTCCTTCGACAACTGGTCCGACATACCGAGCAATCTGACCGGCTGCGAGCAGCACTGCTACTGCGACACCGGGATCGTCGAGTGCCGGCCGGCGTGTCCCACCGTGCCGGCCACGCCACCGTCGCACCTTCCGTGCAGTGCACGGAACGCTCGCCTGATGCCCATCCCGGGGGAGGAGTGCTGCAAGCACTGGACCTGCAGCCCGGCCGATAACGGCATAACGAGCGGTAAGTAGTGTGTGGATTGCGTTGTTCCGGATTCTGCACTTCCTCTGTGTGTGTGTAGTGGCTTGTAGGTTGTGCATGACAGACAGCACCTCTCCGAATGCCTGAACCTTTCCCCACTATCTGCGATCCACCTGTGGGAGCCCCGTATGCGCATCATCATAATCTATCGCACCCGCCATTCGCCATTCTCACTCAGCTCAGCAACACACCATCTACCATCCCATCCACAGGCAACGACGTACTGAAACCCTTGCTCATGCCGGACACAATTAACCAATTCCTGTCCACCAGACCGCCCGCCAAGGCGGAAGGCGGCAAGGCTCCACCGACACCGACGACGACGGACGACAACGACAAACATTCTGACGCTCCGGAAGTCGGTCTAGCGCCGGCGCCGGCACCGGTACCGTTCTATCCGACGGTCGACGGCAAGCCGCCGAAGGTTCCGCAGGAAAAGCCTCACAAAAAGTACACCAAAGAGGACGCCAATAGGAAGGATCACTTCAATAACATATTCGGCGGTGCCCAGCACTCCGAGCTGGAGGATTCGGTAGACGACGCGAAGTACGACTACGGGAGCTACGAGGAGGGAGGGGGAGCCATGAAACCGGCCACTCTCGGGGTACAGCGTCCCGGGCCACCCGGGTACTATGGGCCGGAGTTGAAGCCTCACTACGAGACCGGCGACTTCAATCCCTATCTGCATCCGCTGGTGCCGGGCGGCGTGACCGGAGGCCAAGCCGGTGGCAACCAACCGCAGCAGCAGCCGCCACATCCGCAGCCCGGTCAGCAACACCCGGTTCTGGTGGACAAACAGTTGCTGAACGTGCTCGGTCCGAACGGTCCGGGTGGCCTCGTGCCTCCGAACATACGCATCGAGCAGCTGCTGCAGCACATCCAGAACACGCAGGACGCAGCGCAAGGGACAGCGCAAGGGCCAGCCATACTGCACGGTCAAACCATTCCCAATCATCATCCTCCCTATCAGCCACAAATCCCACCACCACCGCCGCCACAATCGACTGGCAATGGCATCAACTACAACCAGTACGGTACGGACCCGCATCACAATCCATCGCACCTAGACATTGGCATCGTGGCGCACGAACGGCCGGCGGCACCACCGACAGGTTCATTTCACACTGCATCTCCTCTTCTGCACTGCGCACGCACTGCTCTAGTTCTTTTGCTTAACTCCTTGGATTTCCTTCCCTTAACACGCATGCCGCTGTAACAGCTTCAGCTCGATCGGCAAGATCATGCAACATACTGAACCTCCCTTGTCTCTTGTCTTGTAGGTCCCGCAGTACCTCCGGGTCTGGGTTTCCCGACACTTCAGGTCGACCTGAAAGTGCTTGCTCTCGATGCGATCGACGCCAGCACGGTGCGAGTGATCTTCCTGGTGCCGCAGGTATACGTCGGACTGCACGGGCGTGTCGAGCTGCGGTACACGCGCACCCGCAACAACGACACCACCACCTGGCAGTCGCAGGTGTTCGCTCCGCCGGACGATCTGATAGCCACCCCGCAGCTGGAGTTCGAACTGCCGGGCCTGAACCCGAACACGGAGTACCGCGTGAAGATCACTCTAATCCTGCGTGACGTCCACTCGCAACCCTCTAGTCAAGTGTACACCGTGCGCACGCCGCCGGATCGAGTCATTACGCCGCCGCCACTCGGCATCGGCAGCGGACACTTCCCGCACATGAGCCACCCGACCAACTTCCTGAAGGAGATCATCCAAGACCCAGAGCTCCGGGCGTCGGAGGTTAACTCGACCTGGGCCCGAATCAGCTGGCGCAAGCTGGACGACGAGGAGCTGGACTACGTGGACGGGATACAGCTGCGGTACCGGGAGATCGATGGCAAGGTGTACGACGCGACCCCGCTCATCCACCGGGCCCTCAGCGAGTACACGGTGGAAAACCTGACGCCTCAGACCCGCTACGAGGTGGGCATCTTCTTCATTCCCTTCCCGGGCCACGGCGAGGAAGTGCGCGCGGGCGAGATGCTGCACATCAGCACCGCGCCGCGGATCGACGTGTACGGCTTCGAGGTGGTGGTGAATGCGAGCAAAATAAAGGCCACCAGCGTCGAGGTTAGCTGGTCCGGTGTGCCGTACCCCGAGGATAAGTACATCAACATTTACCGTGCAATCTATCAGAGCGACAGTGGCAAGGAAGACTCCAGGTTGGTACTCCCTACCTGTAGGTGCCGTATGGGAGGAGCTGGCTAACGTAACTTTCCTTCCGCAGTGTGTTCAAAGTGGCGAAGCGTGACTCGACAACCGGTACGCTCATTGTGGACCTTAAACCGGGCACCCGCTACCGACTGTGGCTCGAAATGTACCTCACCAATGGTAGTATTAAGAAAAGTAACGTAGTCAACTTTATCACCAAACCCGGCGGTCCTGCCATCCCGGGAAAAACAGGTAACATGGCGGGCGGCAGGGCGGGATTCCAATCCGGTCACAAGTCACACAACCTTACTTTCGGGACATTCTCTACCATTGTGCAGACAAATTGGCCGCGGCAGGGGCTGGTGGTAACGTGAACGGTGACTACTACGGCCCGTTAGTGGTCGTTGCGGTGATTGCGGCCCTGGCGGTAATGTCCACCCTCATACTGCTGCTCATTCTGACGCGACGGAGAGTCCAGAGCGCTACCATTACGCCGCCACGCAAAAACGATGCATCGTACGATAATCCGAGCTACAAGGTCGAAATACAGCAGGAAACGATGAGTAAGTACTGCGTGCCACACGTGGCCAGCACTTGATCGGATTACCGAATCACTTACCGAACGATTCGCTTGTTGCAGACTTATGATGCGAACGCATCTTGCTATGAAGGCCCGCGCAGGGAGTCGACTGCGGGGCACTGCAAACGTCCTGCGTGCGAACGGAATGAATGATATTTATTTGCGCCAAGATGCGCGCCGAGCCCCGCACGCCGGAGTCAAGAAGTGAAAGGAATGCGAGGAAAGGTCGGCACTCGTGTAAATAGTAATATGCTAATAATCCGTCCGCCAAGCAGGGGATTGGCTGCGCCGGGGAATGATGAGAGCTCACAGCATCACACCATCCATCGCCCGTAAGTGCATGGCCATAGTCTCTGTTGTACAGATCCGTCACACTTATAGAGCAAATGGTATAACGGACCCCGGGGTAATCTGTTGCGCATCACATAAAAGAAAACCATGTAAATAATATGCGGACCTGCGGAAAAGTTATCGCGAAGAGGTCACTTGCCCCCACCGAGGGTAGAAGCGTGATCGAAAGTGCTACTTTACGAACCATCAAATTCATAATCGGATTACTTTTGTTCTAGGACTACTGTAAATAAACTAAAGAAAACGCAGTTTTAACAAGTATTGCGTGCCGTGCTTTATTTGGAACCGATACTCACAACACACTTAATCTTACGCCAAACATCTATTCGTTGATAAATTGATATAAATCGCGGCCCTTCTTCAGCAAAAAACCCTGAAAGTTCATCGTATCGATTAGTTCGATACAGTTGGCAGAGATTCCGGCCGCTGCCATGGCTTTTCGCAGTTCGTCGGTAGTGTACATGGTCGAGCCAGTGCTAGCCGATCGCCGCTGTAGAATAGCAGCAAGCTTTCGCACCGCCGCCGTTTTGCTGGTGCCACTGCCTTTGAAGGAACGGATAAATTGAAGGTCTGCATCGTCCTCGGCGCTTACCACGTCCTGCATGCTCTGACGGTAAATGGCCAGGACATCGCGCACGTGCTCAATGGTAGCCTCCCGCGACAGATCGATCTTGGCTCGTGCCTGCGTCATCCGGACTAGTCCCTCGAGCTGCCGGATGGTAACGGGATTCATATCTCTTTCGCTGTGCGCACGACGTAGCTCCACATAGAAATTCCGCAGTTTGTCGGCGGCTTCGGCCGTCAGCATTGGTTGAACGTTTTTTCGAGCATAGCCTAAAAGTGAGGAGACAACGAGAGTGAGACATTGAAACGATTCTGCCTGACGAACACTCACCGATATATTTTTGAATCAGTTCCACCGGAAGTAAATCGAGTTTCTCGCCCGGGGCCAGCCTTAGATGCTGCTCGATCGTAGGTTCACCGTCGCCATCGCACGAACCAGATCCGGATGCATCAAAAACATGGCACATCGGTGTCGACGAGGTACTCGGTAGGCCGTTCGCCTTTTGAATGTGAGCCGTGAAAAGTTTGTCGGTGCGGTCGTTCGAACGATCGGGCACAATGATGACTAAATCGAACCGCGAAAGCAGGGTCGAATGTAGCTTCAGATTTTCCGACACCGTTTTGGTTTTGTTGTAGTGACCGTCGGCCGGATTGGCGGCGGCCAGAACGGTAGTTTGCGCCGGCACGTTACAAATGACACCGGCCTTCGCCACACTCACCGACCGTTGTTCCATCACCTCCACCAGTGCGTGTTGGTCGGACATTTTGTCGAGCTCGTCGATGCAGCAGACACCCTGGTGGGCCAGTACCAGCGCACCCGCTTCGAAGGACGCCCCGACGTCCTTCTCCGTTTTCACCGTCACCGTCATCCCGGCGATCGACGAGCTGGTGCCACACACGAAGATTCCCCGCGGCGACACGGTGGCGCACCGCTGCAGGATCTGACTTTTGCCAATGCCCGGGTCACCGACGACGAGCACGTGAATTTCTGCTCTTTTGCCCGCCCTCGTAGCGTGGCCGCCAAAGAGGCCCAGCAAATAGCCAGCCTTAACAAGCTCGTGCCCGTATATGGTAGGGCACAGGGAGTGCACCAGCAATCGGAAGGTCGACGGTTCCGATTGGATCATCCGGATCGCTTCCAGATCCAACTCGCTGAACTCACCGAACCGATTCCAGTTTCCCAGGGCGCTCTGGTTGCTTCGCACGTAAACAGCCTGCATGTATGCCTGCATGTATGCGTATTTTACGGTGCTGTTTTCTTGTTCCTGCGAGCGGACCTTCAGTATGCCCGTTATGGTCACATCATCACCCGGAGACACGCTGTCCACCATTTCGTGCATCAGCTCCACTTCGATGCTTTTTACCACGTCACGCGATCCTTGTATCCCTTCTTGCAACCGAACGGTCTGGTACGGCTCCATGCGGGTGAAAATGGACTGTGGCACTGATACAAAGTTACTTCGCGCCTTGCAGCCACTGTGGCAGGAGGTGGGCAATGTGTAGATGCCATCCTTCTGCTGAACCGCTTGCTGATTGCCGCAAGTACCGCACCGGAACGCACACCAAGTGTTCATAATTTGTGCGGCACCGACACGAGTGATGGTCCCACGAATGGACACCAGCTTGCCAATGCTGTTCACTTTAATCGAACCGATCCGAACTTCAGGGCCAAATCCGACTATGCGAGGCCTTATCGGGTGAAAGGAAAGTTGTTGCGATTGCTGCAAACTATCGTCGGAAGAGCTGCTTGTCAACAGATCGTGCATTGCATGTCCGATGCAAGCGAGCGTGTGCTCGGGATTGTCGATCAAATCCTGCCTCATCGTGGGCCACTCCTTGCGCAGAGACTCATCGTTTTCGCACAACCCCAGGTTAAGCTCGAACCAAAGGTTAGGCTTTACCTCCGAGGGCTCGTAATTGTCCGCATGGTCAGTGAAATGTTGGAGCATTGTTCGTATATTATGTACCGTTCTGGATCCGGACTGGTAATCTGTTGATGGAGACACGGAAAACAATGAAAACACAACCAAACAAATGCTACGGGTACGAACCTTCCGAGGGAAAGTACAGCTTCCATGCTGCGTGTTCACAAGATTCATTGTTTATCCTGATGGACAGGGCCGAGGCTGTTGGTGAATCGCCCGGCAGTGTTGGCAGAGCAAACCCGACCGGTTTCTCCCTCGCGACGTTGCTTTGATGGTGATAACCACGACGGTGGCCACGCCAGTGGCCTCTTCCTCTTCGTCCCCGTGAAGTTCCACGGTTGCTTCCCGATCCATGACCTTCCTTTTTCGATGGTGGTTCCGATCCCGATCCCGATCCAGAGCCCGATCCCGATTTTACCGGTGGTTCCATTGCAGAAAGCTGAACGTTTTACGTTTTACTTGAAAACGTGTTCAAGTTGTTAGAAGTTTTGGCGGACAAGTTTTGTTTGACAGCACCCATTTTACAGCGGCAACCGTTGACAACGGCAACCGTTGACAGTTGCCGATGTAAGAAAAATAAGTTAACAAAAAACGCGTATCTATTTTGAATGTACAGTTTTTTAATTCGTTTTTTATAAAAAAAATTGTTTTGAAAGTAAGTTATGTGAACTTGAGTTACATGTCACCAAATTACGCAATTAGTTCGTAACAACCAGCAGCTCGTTTCAAAAGGAATCCGTGCATATTGAGGGTTTCAATCACTTCTTCGCAGCCCACCACTCCAGTCTCGCTCATTAAACTATACAGCGCTTTCGTTGTATATGTCTTTATCCCTGAAATAGCCGATTTCTGTCGTAGTAATTGAAGAAAATGCTTGACGCTGGAGGATTTTGCACGGTTTGTTTTCGCCGGTAGAGTTAGCAGTGGTTCCCTATCGTCGACATCGTATTTGTCGTACCAGCTGCGACT